>NC_134844.1:43556446-43859477 GCF_965363235.1 Mytilus galloprovincialis
ACTAGTACATGATTTAAGCTTTCCAAGGAGCTGTTAAAATGCCATCAGGTGTTTAGGTTATTTGAATTTCTAAAATTGTCCTCTCCTCAAAAATGGAAAATAAACTGTCAGTGCCATTGGCTATAAAAGAAAATGACCAACAGAAAAACAATAGTACACAAAACACAACATGTAACCTAAAGACTGAACTAACCCCACCAAAAGCTATAAAGGGTATTCTCAGGTGCTTCCCAAAGGATAAGCAGATCCTGCTTCAAGTGTGGCACCCATCGTGTTCATCATGTTAGTTCAAATCTGGTAATACATCTAATTTGGTAAGTCACATTCAGGAAAAGGGGACCGGATTGTAGTTACCACATTATATTAGGAACATATATATACAGCAGTGATATCTCCAAAAATGATCAGAATTTGTCAAATAATGCTTGTAAGAGGGCTAGAAGCACCTTTTACAGGAATTCAAAAATGAGGTGGTTGATTTTCCTGAAATTCTATAATATCCAGTTACTTTCCTGATTTAATAGTTTCCTATTGCAGGAACAGACATTCTCATTGGAATTTATGATTTGACATTTATTTTTCAGGAATTCTGACTGAGACCCCTTATCCAACACATAAGATATTCCTCCCTCCTGTGTATATTAAGAAAATATACTGTTTATGACATTGCAACACGGCTACCCAATATGACACAAAACCATGAGACACCTACAATTATCTGCAGTTGCAAGTAACTTCCACTTACATACATGAATTATAATTAGTTCGATTTCATCTCAGGAAAACAGCTGTCTTTTTCATTAAATTGAATAAAATTGAGAATGGAAATGGGGAATGTGTCAGAGACAACAACCCGACCATAGAAAAAACAACAGCAGAAGGTCACCAACAGGTCTTCAATGTAGCGAGACATTCCCGCACCTGGAGGCGTCCTTCAGCTGGCCCCTAAACAAATATATACTAGTTCAGTGATAATGAACGCCATACTAATTTCCGAATTGTACACAAGAAACTAAAATTAAACTAGAGGCTCTTAAGAGCCTGTGTCGCTCACCTTGGTTTATGTGCATATTAAACAAAGGAAACAGATGGATTCATCACAAAATTGTGTTTTGGTGATGGTGATGTATTTGTAGATCATACTTTACTGATCATTTTTGTTACTTACAATTTTCTCTATCTGTAATGAACTTGGCCCTTTAGTTACAGAGGAAAAAACTTTGTAAAAACTTACCAAAATTTACCAAATTAATGAAAAATGTTAAAAAATGACTATAAAGGGCAATAACTCCTTAAGGGGTCAACTGACCATTTTGGTAATGTTGACTTATTTGTAGATCTTAATTTGATGAACAGTATTGCTGTTTACAATTTATCTCTATCTATAATAGTATTCAAGATAATGACCAAAAACGGCTAAATTTCTTTAAAAATTACCAATTGGGGGGCAGCAACCCAACAACCATTTGTCCAATTCATCTGAACATTTCAGGGCAGATAGATATTTACTAGATAAACAAGTTAACCCCTGTAAGATTTGCTTTAAATGCTTTGGTTTCAGAGAGTTAAGCCAAAATCTACATTTTAC
Organism: Mytilus galloprovincialis; assembly: GCF_965363235.1. Lineage (NCBI taxonomy): Eukaryota > Metazoa > Mollusca > Bivalvia > Mytilida > Mytilidae > Mytilus > Mytilus galloprovincialis. The sequence goes on from NC_134844.1 coordinate 43,558,035, forward strand.
CCCTATGTTCTATTTTTAGCCATGGCGGCCATCTTTGTTGGTTGGCCGTTTCACCACACACAGTTTTTAAACTAGATACCCGAATTATGATTTTGGCTAAGTTTCGTTAAATTTGGTCCAGTAGTTTCAGAGGAGAAAATTTTTGTAAAAAATAACAAAAATTTATGAAAAATTGGTTAAAAAATGACTATTAAGGGCAATAACTCCTTAAGGGGTCAACTGATCATTTTGATCATGTTGACTTATTTGTAGATCTTGCTTTGCTGAACATAATTGCTGTTAAAGTTTATCTCTATCTATAATAATTTTCAAGATAATAACCGAAAACGGACAAAATTTCCTTAAAATTACCAATTCAGGGGCAGCAACCCAACAACCCATTGTCTGATTCATCTGAAATTTTATGGCAGATATATCTTGACCTAATAAACAATTTAACCCCAGACAGATTTGCTCTAAATGCTTTGGTTTCAGAGTTATAAGCCAAAATCTACATTTTACCCCTATGTTCTATTTTTAGAAATGACGGCCATCTTGGTTGGTTGGCCGGGTCACCGCACACAATTTTTCTACTAGATACCCTAATTATGCTTTTGGCTAAGTTTCGTTAAATTTGGTCCAGTAGTTTCAGAGGAGAAGATTTTTGTAAAAGATAACAAAAATTTATGAAAAATTTGTAAAAACTGACTGTTAAGGGCAATAACTCCTTAAGGGGTCAACTGACCATTTTGAACATCTGACTTATTTGTAGATCTTACTTTACTGAACATAATTGCTGCTTACAGTTTATCTCTATTTATAATAATTTTTTAGATAATAACTGAAAACGGACAAAATTTCCTTAAAATTACCAATTCAGGGGCAGCAACCCAACAACCCATTGTCTGATTCATCTGAAAATTTCAGGGCAGATAGATCTTGACCTAATAAACAATTTTACCCCTGTAAGATTTGCTCTAAATGCTTTGGTTTCAGAGTTATAAGCCAAAATATACATTTAACCCCCATATTCTATTTTTAGCCATGGCGGCCATCTTGATTATTTGGGCAGGTCACAGGACACAATTTTTAAACTAGATACCCCAATGATGATTGTGGCCAAGTTTGGTTAAATTTGGCCAAGTAGTTTCAGAGGAGAAGATTTTTGTAAAAGTTTACGGACGACGGACGCAAAGTGATGAGAAAAGCTCACTTGGCCCTTTGGGCCAGGTGAGCTAAAAAATACAAGACTAACAAAGGCCAGAGGCTCCTGACTTGGGACAGGCGCAAAAATGTGGCGGGGTTAAACATGTTTATGAGATCTCAACCCTCCCCCTAGTATACCTCTAGCCAATGTAGAAAAGTAAATGCATAACAATACTTACATACTTACAATAGTCAAGTATGCTCGGCTGAAATTCTATTATATGAATAATTACACTTATTTAATATTGCCATGAATGCTTAATTTAGTTATATGTGTTTTAATCAATTTAATGGATTCATCATATATCATTGTTTTGGTGGGACTGTTCTATCAGTGTTTTAATTTTAGAAAAAAATATATATATACTAGTACATGATTTAAGCTTTCCAAGGAGCTATTAAAATGCCATCAGGTGTTTAGGTTATTTGAATTTCTAAAATTGTCCTCTCCTCAAAAATGGAAAATAAACTGTCAGTGCCATTGGCTATAAAAGAAAATGACCAACAGAAAAACAATAGTACACAAAACACAACATGAAACCTATTAAGACTGAACTAACCCCACCAAAAACAGTGTATTCTCGGGAAGGATAAGCAGATCCTGCTTCAAGTGTAGCACCCATCGTGTTCATCATGTTAATACAAATCTAGTAATACATCTAATTTGGTAAGTCCTATTCAGGAAAAGGGGACCAGATTGTAGTTACCACATTATGAACATATATATACAGTAGTGATATCTCCAAAAATTATCAGAATTTGTCAAATAATGCTAATATGAGGGCTGAAAGTACATTTTACAGGAATTCAGAAATGAGGTGGTTGATTTTACTGAAATTCTAGAATAGCCAGTTACTTTCCTGATTTAATAGTTTCCTAATGCAGGAACAGACATTTTCATTGGAATTTATGATTTGACATTTATTTTTCAGGAATTCAGACTGAGACCCCTTATCCAACACATAATATATTCCTCCCTCCTGTGTAGATTAAGAAAATATACTGTTTATGACATTGCAACAGCTACCCAATATGACACAAAAACCATGAGACACCTACAATTATCTGCAGTTGCAAGTAACTTCCACTTACATACATGTATTATAATTAGTTCGATTTCATCTCAGGAAAACAGCTGTCTTTTTCATTAAATTGAATGTTTAGTTTACTAGATTGTATGGTTTGTGGTGCTATTAAAGCATTGTTTTCTTGGTCTGATTACTAAAAATGGTGTTTGACAGATCTGATCAAGCTCACACTAAAACTTATCACTGCTAAGCTGCAGACCAGATATGAATTTATTCTGTCCAGCAATACTTGAGACAGCTGTGACCATTGTTTTGATGTTTATTTATTCAAAGTATTGACAAACAGGCAGTAGATGTTAGACAGATATTTAATGGCTTTCATGTTACAACTCATTGCTTTCAAGCTGCTGACTAAATACAACATTATTCTGTTCACAACATAAAGATATAAGAAGATGTGGTATGAGTGCCAGAGTAAGGAGACAACTCTCCATCCATGTCTAGGATTTGTGAAAGTAAACCATTATAGGTCAATGTACAGCCTTCTACAAGTACATTAGAAATATTTGACAAACGTTTGTTGAATAAACAAACATGCAACAAACAGATGATCAGACTATGTGAATGCACAATAACCCTAACTCAACAATGAAGTTAAATAAAATTAAAATGAAAGAACAACCCACATATTTTTATCTGATATTTTAATAAACCAGTAATATTGCAACAGAAATGATAAAACATATCAAAATATATAATATTGAATGTCAAGTGAATTAGTATAAAGGTCAATTGGCTGTTTCAGAATCTAAAGCATCATGGGTAATTTTATTGTTCGTACCCCAAAATTAAAATAACGTTACGTCATTGGTTGAATTTCCATTGTTTAGAACGTTTTAAACCAATCACAACGCTTTGGTGTACGCTTTTGAAAATATTACCCAGAATGCATCAGATTCTGAAACGGCCAATTGAGTAATACATAACAATAGGAAGTACATCTCAATTAATTTACATTGAATACAATAGGATTTTCATAATGGTGAAATATTTAAGAGGGGTATAATTTCTGTGCTTATTTCAGAATAAATATAAATTTGTTAGCATATCCATAACTCTTAAATTAGATCTTTTGGTCAGAATAAGTATAAGAAAATGGCAACAATAAAACCTTGCCAATTTGCATCCAATATACAAATTTAAACTTCATGAAATTTATTTTAGTAGTACATTCAAGTTGATATTTCAATTTTCTGGTAACTCATAAGAATAATCAAAACTGAAAATACTAATCTGTGTATTTGTCAGAGATGAAAATATTTTCAGCTCACTTTTATCAATAAATATTCATTTTTATTTCATGTTTTTTAATTTCAAACATCTTTTTAATCAATAAAGTTCCTATAATTTCTTTCAACAAATCTGGCCAAATTTTCTCCCAAATATCATAAACAATATTATATTAAGCTAATTTGAAGGCAGAATGTTTCAATTTGAAGCTATTAACAAAACAGTATAATCTAATGAGTATTTGGAAACATTCTAAAATTTATATTTAACTCCCAATTCATTTGGAGACAGGGGGGAGGGGGGGGGGGGGGGGGGGGGTCTCTTCCAATATAAAGGTATACACAGACATATGGCTGGTATAGGTCACATGTTCAGAATGCCAAATAATTCAAACATATCAATGGGGTGCAAATTCACGAAGGTAATATAACAATGGGTAGAAAAGTTTATGTCAATGGGTTTTATTTATCTTCTATTGAGATGTCTGTTAACCTCCATCCCTCTATTTATAGATTGTTGTTTGCAGAAAGCACTAAAACCACTACCCATCGACATATTTTACCTGCTATCAGAAATAAAATCTATGAAATCATCCCAATATCAGTCAGTACCCCAAATTTCAGTGTTGAGACCCCCCCCCCCCCCCTTTGTGTCATGATCGTATATCATATTAAAAAAATATTTTAGAAATGATGCATATCAGAAAAAGAAAGGTACACAAATCCAAACTTTGATGCAAATTGTATAAAATATAAATTATCAATACTTTAAAATACATGTATAACATTTCTATTGACTGTAGATGCTATTTTTAAAACATGTATCATCATTATACATATAAGATGAAATCCAGTGGCGGATCAAGTGGGGGACCTGGGGGTTGGAGCCCCCTTTTTTTTGGATGATCAATGGATTTGTATGGGGATATATAGTTTGAACCTCCTCCCTTTTTAAATGGCTGGATCCACCCCTGAAATCTGTCTTCCATATTGTTAATATTACCACATTAAAAATTATAACATATTAAAGGTTAAACTTTCAGGCCATTCAAATTAATGTTCTGTTGACAAAACTGTAACATTAAGTATTCTAAGATAACAAAACTGAAATTTCTTGCCTGTTTAATTTATTATAACTGAGTAACATGTGACAGTCTTTCAGATAAAAGTCTTATCACATATAAGGAAACAGAAATTTTTATCAAGGAGCCATAAAGTAAGTTCAAGGTCAGTTAATTCATCACAAAGACATGAATATAGAGATGGGATATATGTTGATGACACAGCATCAAAAGGACATTAATACCTTAAAAGATACATAAAGAGCAATTTGCATGCTGCAAAAAAAAAGAGACAGATGTCTATTCAATATGACAAGCTGGCAATCACCAAGGTTTTGTAAACAATTTGAATAATTGAACAGAAATTATGAAAAATCTGCCTTCAATACCAAATTCTCCAAAATAAAAACAAAATAAGCCGACCATTGAAGAGTTTCATGACTTAGGAGATTTTTTTTCAGGTCACACAAGTTTTTGAGATTTCAGCCCCCCTTTTAATATCAATTACTGGACTATAAAGAATAACATGAAAAATCATACACTATAAATCAGGAAAAGAAAAGTACTCAACTTTCGAATAACAACATTAAAGTTAACAAAACACAAGAAACCCTTTAATTGATTCTATAGACCATATAGTTTGCCTAACAATCAAGGTAGGTAAGAAAAATTAAACTTTGAACCATGAATAATGAGGTCAAGGTCAAGTCACCTCTATTAGAGGAACAGTGTTCCTATGGACTAGTTGACCTACTATTCATTACAGTGAGAAACTGATTGACGATATAAACACTTAATGTTGATAATTTAACCAAGAAAAGATGTCATGAATCAAGTGTGTTCTCCCTGCCAAAAAGAAAGGCACACCTTACAACTATGTAATTGACCATATAACTTTTTGGTGACAGAGATTAGGACAGTAGTGCAGATGTTTAATTATTGAGGTGCTAAATTATTGTATCCTATTTAAAAAAAAAATCATGGTTATCGAGTTAATTAACAAAATGTTTATCAAAATTATAATCTTCCAACACAACAATAACCTGATTTGATTTATATAGAGGGACAAAATCATTATTACCAAATCATGAGAATTTGAAAATAAGAAAAGTCTGAAAACAGAACCTTTATTTTGAAAGGACCAATACAGCACTATTTTTTTTGGTTTAAATATTTACAAAATAACATACATATACATGTGGGCTGCCAGAAAAAAATATATATGGGGTCTTTGAAGGTACTTGCATATAGACTTGAATAAGTCATTGAATCTAGATTGCATGGGGCTTCTGAAGAAACCTTCAAAGATCCCAGTGTACTTTTGTTTATGAACAGCCCTTACTACATGAAATATATCATATTAACATTTTGAGATTCTTTGTTTAATAAACTCATACATATGATACCTAATATTCCCTGAATATCACTTCTCCTACAGACATTTAACATTTCCTGATACTTCAGTTAAAATATCCAAACTAATACATTTCTGACTATCAATTTATGAGTTTAATGTCCTAGAAGACACCATATTACACTGTCCTAGAAGACACCATATTACAATGTCCTAGAAGACACCATATTACAATGTCCTAGAAGACACCATATTACACTGTCCTAGAAGACACCATATTACAATGTCCTAGAAGACACCATATTACACTGTCCTAGAAGACACCATATTACAATGTCCTAGAAGACACCATATTACAATGTCCTAGAAGACACCATATTACACTGTCCTAGAAGACACCATATTACACTGTCCTAGAAGACACACCATATTACCCTTCATCTAATTTTTAATTATAAACATTCAATACAATGTAAGGGTGCTTTAACTGTTTATTGACAAACAGCAATTAGACACTTAATTATTTTTTCAATTGCTAATCATGAATTCCTGTAACAGGAAAAATTAATTGACACTGCATGCTTCATATGAAATCAAACACTTACCATTAAATTCAAATTATTAATTATAATGTATGACAGAGGTGTATTTCTAGTTAGAAATGTACATATCTCATGCCTACATTGTTTAATTATTTTTTTTCTGTAGAATTGAAATCTGAAAACTGATTATAGATATTATATCTTATATTTTCAATATGTTAAGAAAGTTGGCTTCAATTTGGATTCAGAGTCTCATTGTGTAAAGACTGGAAATCTGTGTTAAAAAATATCCAAGTAATGCCAAAAAGATGTACTATAGTTAAAATAATCATTTAAATCTGCATGTTCACCCAAAATATATCATTTATTCTGAAATTTCCAAGGAAATGGTTAGCTCTCTCAACTTTTATTGAAGCATCTATAAATATTCAATACCCATTTTAGAGTTCTAATCATTATTGCACTGGTAAAACTCATGCAGATAAAATAATGTGAACTAAAATCACAAGAATCAAGCTGTTTAACATCAGATATTCTGCACATTCAATTCCAGATTTGATTTATAAATAAATAATAATTCTTGTTACTTTTAAAATTGCAATGAATATAAAATTGTAATAGCAGCAACTTCATATTTCCACAAATTACCCATTTTATATAGCAACAACAAGAAAAAATACATAAGTTATGTATGCAGCCAGTTTCTAAAATCTATATCAGATAAGTATTTACATTCAACAGTCTGAGACATCTTACTTTGATTGATAAAGTTACTACACATATTAAATGTCTAACAGACAAATATTACAGGTAAGGAGGCTCGCCGGTACATAAATTTCAGCGAAAAAATTAAACATTTGTCTTTTCATTACAAATTTTATTTAATACACTATTTGTTATTACTTTATGATATGGTACAAAAATAAACCAAAAAAAAAATCGATTTGGTTTGGCTCCAGATGACTTTTAAAATATTTATATCATTGAAAAAGCTTCAAATTATCTCCCTTTGGTGCAAAAAATGCCATTTTCTTACAAATTTCAAAATTGAAATATCTTTTTTAACTCATCTGTGACCTATCTTTTTATTATTGTTTTCAAATAAGCTGTACATAAACTAAATAATTGTAAAATTTGAGCGATTTCTGTAATTTAGTTCTTTTTTTATTCAGATCTTACCTCTATTTCTCCTATTAGTTCAACAGAAAAAAAATGGAAATTAACAAAAATGTGTGCTTCGGAAACAGATGATGAGCTTAAATGAATGGTGACCCAATTTTTTTATTTCATTGTTCTATTAAGTATGTGATAAAGTTCATTTATACAAAAAATATAGCGAAATCCTATATTAAAAAAATATATATATATTTATACCCGCGAGCCCCCTTAAGTACATATAGTAATTACATGTATTACCACTCTATCATCTCCAATCAGAACAATTAATTTTTAAAGATTTCAAAATGTAAGGCTTGTCTTTCTGAATCTAAATGATGAAAATTTAAGAACATTTGATTCACATGTTGATCAAATAAACATAGGATATGGAAAAAAAATAACACTAAGATTTTTATAAAAAAAATAATCTATGACAGCAAACTGAATGATTTGATTAAAACTTTACTTTTTTTGTAACAACAAATAACATTTTGTGAGTATTTTATTTATCAAAATGACCTAATATTCAAATGTTTAATTCATGGGAGACAAGGGAACAGAGTATGGTATCCAAGGATATAAGAAATTATTTCTGTTCAAAATCTGATGTGCTGTGGTGGTTTTTAAGAAAATCCTATAAATTTAAAACTAGATAAAATAGCGAAAAATTATTCAAAATTCCAAACATTTTTATGAATGTTTCAATAAAAAAATAACTTAAGCAAATTTGCAGGAAAAACTTTTTTACACTTGGAGACATTGCTATTATATCAGTTATCAAATTATCTTACAAACTTCTTTATTATTCTATGAACAAAAGAACACATAATGCTTATGACAATGAGACAGCCATCAAACACGACAAGTATGCAGATATAGACATATATGACAAAAATCATCCAATAGAAATAAAAACAAAGGACAAACCCCCAAAAGAATATGTAATGCTGAAAATCATCCTTGAAATACTACTCATAAAAACTTTGCTAAGGCATTGCCAATGTTAAAAACATGATTTGATGCCTCATAAAATTATTCGTATTGTCCGTTTGGATATTCAAAATATCATGGTAACAAACAAAACTATAGTTATGATCAAACCTTAATCAAGCAAAGAGCAATAACTCATATTACTACAAAGTACATATTCTCTAACAAAATCATTTAACGAAAGTTGATGCAGACAGTCATGACAGGCTGCTCATACATTATGTCTGACATATTTATAATGGACGGACAAGAAATGGTCCTCTTAAGCCAACAGTGGGAGAAGAAATTTTCAATAACAAAAGTGAAAATTCAACAATTATAAATAATAATATCATCAATCATCTTCAAACAGGAAGAAACCTAAAGCTGGAATTCTGGTCCTCATGATGGGATCATTTTTCCATTTCTTATGAGTCTGTAAAAATTCTTCTGTGATGTTTCTAAACTCTATGAACATGTCAATTAATTTTCTGAAGTATTCTGCGCAGCGTTTCCCATGATGCAGTTTGAAACAGATCATTAACTGTTCAATGAGCCACAGTTGGATCTCCTCCACTTTATCAGGATTTTCCAAGTGAGCTCGATCTACAGTAAAAATGAAAATCTTTGTTATTTGTAGTAAAAATGCTTCTTTATTTGTTGTTTTGGCGGAAGGACATTTAAGAGAAAAATTCAAACCAACATTTTAGAGTCAAAGTCATAACCATTTTAATGCTGTATTGATTTTTTCACCCATGTTTTTTATGGCCCATTTTAGCGCTGTATTAATCTGTCCCCACATGTTTTTTATGGCTCATTTTAGTGCTGTATTAACCTGTTCCCACATGTTTTTTATGGCCCATTTTAGTGCTGTATTAATCTGTTCCCACATGTTTTTCATGGCCCATTTTAGTGCTGTATTAATCTGTTCCCACATGATTTTCATGGTCCATTTTAGTGCTGTATTAATCTGTTCCCACATGTTTTTCATGGCCCATTTTAGTGCTGTATTAATCTGTTCCCACATGTTTTTCATGGCCCATTTTAGTCCTGTATTAATCTGTTCCCACATGTTTTTCATGGCCCATTTTAGTGCTGTATTAATCTGTTCCCACATGTTTTTCATGGCCCATTTTAGTGCTGTATTAATCTGTTCCCACATGTTTTTCATGGCCCATTTTAGTGCTGTATTAATCTGTTCCAACATGATTTTTATGACCCATTTTAGTGCTGTATTAATCTGTTAACCCAGGGTTTATTTATCACCCGTTTCAGTCCTGTATTAATTTGTTCATCCAGGGTTTTTTTTCATGGCCCATTTTTGCGCTGTATTAATCTGTTCACCTGTGTTTTTTATGGCACATTTCAGTTGGAACTTAATTTAAATACCAAATCTCACTAAAGACTTGTTGGTTTGCCTTAACAAGAAAATGAATCTTGTGAAAAAAACAAAATAAGAGAAAGAATCAATATGTGATGGACGTCTTTATCAGACAAACTAAGTACTGTAAGAATGTAATCTGTTTTGTTATAACTTAATTTTAGTATTTTAATTTATGTTATATTATTAAATATTTAACTAATGAATAGGTGTAGCTATGTGCATGCATGCATTGTTTGAAGTCTTTGATATAGTGTAAATTTAAAAAAAGTCTTACCTCTAAATGTGAGAGTTATTCCAAGGACTAATGCTTTTTCCATCTGAGTAAAATCAAAATGTTTTATTTTCCGAGTAAATTGGAGCCAATTTCTGAAATTAGCGTTGTTGAGAAATCCACAAAACTGGGTCATGTGATAAGTTTCACCTTTGTATGTCATCATTATTTCAGTATTTGGGTCAAAAGCTTCATGACTACTGATCATGAAAAATTCAAAACGAGATTCTGAAATATAAAGAAAATATAAAAAAAAAAATAACTAGCAAGGTTTATAAACAAGAGGCTTTGTGTCACTTACCTAAATAAAAATGCCTTTTTCACAAAAGCTACTCTCCAACACTTTAGACTATAATATAATTCACGATTTTAATATATTTTTTGTTGATCTTGTATCGTTGATCATATCTTCTGTCAAGTTTCTCTCTAAAAAAAGAAAAATGGCTAAAACCATAATTCTAGGCTAGAAACTCCTATAAAAAGTGGAAAGACAATTATGTCTTTGTTGGCCAATTTGTCTTGATCTTTTTTACTGTAACTTGTTCACAGTTTTGTTTTACAGATTTTCTACCAGTTTTTTTTTTGGCAAGAGTCCAGAGTGCCTAAAATGACTGATGACCTTCTCCCAGATTGAAATCGAATGCACATGTCACAAAAATTTAAGTTGACACTGTCAGACAATGTCTGATAAATTTATATTTGTCTGGCAAGCATTACTGTTTTTGAAAGCCTTGGCTCACAGACTACCAAACAGAAAATGGGTTCAGCAAACTGTATCAGTCTGAATCTGAAAAGTTTTCCAATTACAACCTGGTTTGATTAACTTTTTCTGTTTAATCTTGTTTGTGTATCTTTTTTGCTTTTCTGTCTTTATATACACATTAATCAATAACGTCTAGAACTTAAAACACTTATAATTTTGCCATTACACATATATGTTTAAATACCTTTTAGGAGAGAAGCTTGGTCAGAAACAGGGAGATCCATAAATCCGGGGATTACTTTAGCAAAGTCTATAAAGCCTAAAATCAATGTTGTCATAGTCTTATTATGATCTTCAAAAAATTTATTCCTGTTGTCAATGTCAATTCCAGTGGCTTCAAAAATAGCTTGATGTTCCTCATTAGATAGGCATTGTAAGGTTCCAAATAGCTGCTTCTGTAATTCATACTTGTGCTGAAATATAAAAAAGACAGTATATGTTCCTCATTGGATAGACATTGTAAGGTTCCAAATAGCTGCTTCTGTTATTCATACTTGTGCTGAAATATAAAAAAGACAGTATATGTTCCTCATTAGATAGACATTGTAAGGTTCCAAATACGGTAGCTGCTTTTGTAACTCATATTTATGCTGAAATATAACAAGAAGGTATACTGTTACAGTTAATTTTGTCTACTGTGAATTCAATTATTTTCGTTGGTACCAATTTTCTTGGATGAAGGAAAACTTTTTCAGGATATTTAATTATGAGTCTTAGGCAAAGTTTGCATACATTCCTTTAGAAAATTTGAAATTCATTGAACATTTAAATTCATGGTTCCCCAGTACCCATGATATCAACGAAATATGGTATCCAACGATTATTAATGAATCCACAGTACATATTTAGCCAATAAATTATTGTATAAGCTAAAAGTTAAAACTTTAAAGCTGTTTGTCATAAGAGGTACATTTCATGCATGTAGTCAATATAAATGTTTTATACAAAGAATAACATTATAAATCTTTAATTATAGCTGATTATGATGTATGGGCTTTTCTCAGCCTTTAGGACCCTATGGTGACCTATAGCTGTTCTGTATTCTGTATCATTTGGTTAGTGTTGTCAAATCATGCACTTTTGCCTAACCGGTTACTTGGATTATCACTCAACTGATTAACCGTTTAACCGGTAGTTTAAGTTGATGTTTGAATGCCTTATCAATAGTACCCTACATATAGATATAAGAAAATGTGGTATGAGTATCAGTGTGACAACCTTCCATCCAAGTCATACACTTATGTGTTTATGATACCATGAATTGAAGTTTGTCCTGTAGTATTATAAGGCTTGTCTGTGAAGATTCCTGGCAAAGTTAGACTTTTAATATTCAAATACACTGTATCAGCTATTGTGTTTGTACTAACTTCAGATTGAAATATAAAAAAAAACTTCTTGATCTCGTAGAATTTTTAAATAAGTCCGAAACCGATGATTCTTTCATTTTCTCTTGTCTCCAAAAATAATATGGAGTGTTTCAATTTGAAATGATTAAGCCTGCTACTCGTTCTATCAAGTATACATTGATTACATTCACATTGGTTTGCGTTTCACAACTTTTGAGTTAGCATTTTGTTTAAAGTATGACAAAGCTTTGCACAACGGAGATTGCCCATTCAGATGTAGGTCTTCACAATATTAGATAAAAAAAATGAAATAATGAAGTAAATCACAAAATTTAATTGTATTACTGATTTAAAGTTACTGTTAAAAAAAACATGTATACTAATCATGTTTCCTTAAGATCTTGGCCCGAGCTGAGAGACAAGTTTTAATTAATTTTATGTTTTTGGATTAATAATAGCAAACAACACAATCGACAATTGAACTATCAAAGTAATTACCATGGCGACAATTTTTAAAGAATACATAACTATTTAATGATTTCAATACAATTTGATATCAAATCTATCAAAATTGAAAAAAGTCCGGTTAACCAGTTAGCATTTTTGGTATTCGGTATTCGGTCGTTCAAACAGTTAACCGGTTAACCGTTGACAACACTACATTTGGTCTCTTGTGAAGAGTTGTCTCATTGGCAATCATACCAAATCTTCATTTTCATACCTATTTTAAATAGGGATAAATGACTTGTGTATGAATATGGTAAGCAAATTGTGCTCAAATAGTGATGGTTCTATATAAATACCGGCATGACTGGAGGCAAGTACATGTGGCACCCATTGTGCAAAAATTCTGCAAACTCAATATTACTCTAAAATGTTTCTATCCAAAAGATCATGCACCATATTATTCTGTTCAAAGTTACCTACATGTAAGAAATTATTTGAAAATTATCCTAAAATGTAGTTACCTGGCCTTCCTCTAATATTGCCTGTATTTCTTCTTTACTTTTAGCCTGCAAAGGAGTCAAGTTAGTCATAGCTGAAACTAAGTTACTTAAAACTTGAGGCCAACACTGTCGTGGAAGATCAATCTTTGCATCAAATAACGATTTCTGTCGCTGACCACACCCGAAGAAATCGATTCCAATGAAAGGTTTTCCGTCGGTCGGAGTAAGTATATCTTTCTGAGGATTGCTACCTCCACTTGTCACTATATTTTCAAACGAGTCACACTGACCCCGTTCACTGCTATTTATATATGAATGATCGGTATCGCCAGTGACTGGACCTGTACTAGATGTATCAATGTTAGATACAGCAGTACTTGCCTCATCGGTGCCATGGTTGTTATTGTTTTTTTCAGTATTACAAGAACCTGGAGATTCACTAATAAGAGCAGCTCTATTCTGACTAGCAGCTTCTGCTAGAATGTCCAAGCCAGCAGATAACATGTTTCGTTCATGAATTTCTCTAACTTCCATTATAGTTTTTGTCCTTTCTGTCAAGGTATATCTTCCCTGACGAACAGCTGAAAATAGATGTAAATAAAGATAATAAGAAAAGAATTGATTAGATAAGACAACTATTATTTAGCTCCTTACTTGGGAAAAAGTTTTCAGGTATCATATTCATATTACATACTGAATTCCTTGAATTTAAGTTAACAGACACTAAAATTTAATGATTACCGGTATGTACATTTACAAAAGATATTTTATAAACATTCTGTAAAAAAATCAGATGAACAATGTATATTTGTTAAAAAATATAAAAATTGAACTTTGATGAATAACCAAAACATTTTACTTGTAGTTATCAACTTTTATTGAGGACATTATTATATCAAAAGATTGAAAGAAATTTATAGTAAATATGGTCAATGTATAAATTTTCTTTGTTTTTCATGCTTTTATGGTCTGGTTCGAATTTACAAAATCAAAGCAAACGTTTAAGATTTTTCCTCAAATCCTGTTGTTTACAAATATAAAGGGCATAATACCATTATTAATCATGTATTTAAATAAATCACCCCTTCTTACCCCATATTAAATATACACAGTCTCAACATGGTCTACATATATCTTTCATCTGTTTTATCATACTCTCCCTGGATATCTATGATCTGTTTTTAGTCATACACTCTCGAGATCTTTTAAATCTGTTTTTTTTTTTTACTCCCCCTTTATATCTTACCATCTCTAGACATCCCAACCATTACACATTTCTGCATTCTGCAAGCAGAACAATTTCCTCTTCTTCTATCTGTAATTTCACATTGGCCCTCCTTCATACATTTATATGGCTCCTTCCTTTGTAAATATCTTCTAAAAAAGCCCTGTTGAAAAAGATAAAAACAGATTAAATATTACTGTCTACTGACATTACATAACAATTATGTACAAATAGGCTAGTCACAACACTTTAATTTTCAAGACAAATTAAATTGATTGATTGATTGATGGTTGCTTAACGTCCAGTGGCAAATATTTCATGCATATTCAGGACGAGAACAAGTTCACAATAAATACAATAGGTAGGTTGTTGTAATAGAGGCCATATAGGATGATGGTCGGGGAAATTTGGACTGCCACTGAAAAATGAGGGTATATTGGATAGGGACAGAAATTTTTTCTTGCAACAGGCCACCTACAGACCCCTCAAAGAGTTGTTGCAAGGGTTCTTAATGTGCAAAGATTGTGGCACTCTCTTTACACGAGGCATCAGATTTAACGTCCCCCTTCTGACCGGACGTGACTGCGAACTTGATAAATCCCGCACAGCCAAATGGACGCCCCACTTCGGCAAGCGTTTTACTGCCGGTCGGGAGAAGACCAAGTGACCATATTTCTATACCCCAGTAACCCAGAAAGACAAATTAAAAGTTGATATTTCAAATGTGAAATAATTCCTGTATTTTCCATCCTTTGAAAGCATAAACAAATAGCCATGAATATGGTGGTGGTTAAATAGTGGAATCTTTAGCAAGACGCTATATTATTTGCTATTATTCTACCGGTAACATTGTTAAGAAAAGTAGTCAATTCAAGAATGCATGAATGTAAAATTTGCACTGACTTTCTCTTTACAATAAGATTACTACACCTTTTCAGGATTAATTATTACTGATGCAAGGAGAAATTGGTAGCCTCTTTTTTCCAAAATTGCAGATTTTTATCTCCCTTTTAAGAGTTTGATTTTCGGAGGAGTATTTCAAAAGGAGTTACTTTTGATATTACTGTACATCTTATTTCTAAAATTTCAAATATATGATAAAAGGGAAATAACTCTAAAATGAAAAATACATGTAATGCTGCATACAATGTATAATGAAAATATCTATTTTTACCTCTGACTGTTGTCACCCAGGGAATGGTTTCTTATTGGCTTATCCATGTAGATTACCAAAGCTGTCAATCAGGCAATTTGATAGTTCTAATTGGTTACTTGTATCAGCATTTTAATTCTTAAATATTGTCAAAACTGCAGTTACTTACCCAATTACATGAAAAATTTGTGAGTGCGAAGTTGGAAAAAACAATCAATTTTTAAATGTACACTGGATTTTTAAATTTCGTTGTAAAAAAGCAACAATTTTTATTGCTTCATCACAAAACAAATGCTGAGAAAGCTCTTTTTTCATGTTGTTCCTTACTTTTAGGGTAATACAGTATTTTTATCCAATTTACATGCATTTTTTTTTGGTTTTAATACCAATTATTGAATCAATTGTGCTGGTTGTTAAAGTATTGAAAGTGTGGTACGGAGGCCATCTTTAATACAAACTGAATGTGATCAATACCTTACAAGCTTCACAACTGTTTACACCATAATGGATTCCAGATGCTTTTCCATTGCACACTTTACAGGGAGGTAACTCTAATGGTGTAAATGTATATCCTGGTTGTCGCTTAGACTTTGGAGGTACAAGAATAACTTCTTCCATAGGTTTGCTTTCTGTTTGGATACTTTGATATGGTGAATCATCTGTTGTCATGGATATTATAACTTCTTCAGCAATCACGGTCTGGGGATCCTCGATTGAAATAATCTCCTCCTCTACCACTTCACAAATTATTTCTCCCTCTTCCATGTTGGTATATTTTTCTATGGCATTTTCTCTAATGAAAAAAAAATTATACATAATTAAAAATTGAACTTTAATAGTGAAGAAAATGTAAAATTTAGTACTGGCATGACTACAAACCTAATGCTACGTGCAGACGACAGAAAAAGAACTGACACAGCCAATCAGTCTTTACAGTATGAAAACATGAAAATAAGGGGTTAAAACCCTTAGCCCTGTTATATCTCATCAGTAGCCTGGCCTTTATTAACAGAAAGGACAAACTAGCTTGTATATTTGTGGCAGAGTCTGGTCTCACTTAAACAAGTTTTATTTTGGTTAAAATAAAAAAAAACAATTGGTCATTGATATAGATACATTGTATAGCCATGATAATAATGAAAGGAATTTGTTAAAAGCAAAACGTAAAAGTGTATAAAAATATGTGCTCACTGATGCATGTTTATTTTTATATATGTGATCAGTAATCACACCATGCATGAGTGAGTATATATATAAGTGCAGGGAGAATCTCTGCAGTGGTATTTTCTTCATGAACAGGAATTATATAATTTTATTTTACAAAACAAAATCTTCCATGTGTGACTGACTTTTCATTTACTGATACAAATACATTTAAATTTGTCAGATTTACAGCAGTATTTTAATAGAAAAGATAAAAGTCTAGTGCATGGAATTAACATATAAAACAAGTAAAGGGTCTGTATACATGTATTTCATGCCTTGTTTGTCCATTGTTTACATTGGGTATATGTAGTTGAAAGGGCAACAATACTAAAAACCAATGATAAAAATTTACATTTGAATATCATCAACATCTTTCAATAAAAACTCTCATATAATATTCCATTCATAAAATATGAGTACAAGAGAGGCACAAATATTTTTTTTTTGGAAATGCAAGCAGCAACATTAACCAGTAAATACCTGGATGGTTATCTATAAGATGTATTTTATTGACTGTTTTGATTTTTCAATTATTTGCCAATTTGGAAAAATATATGTATTTGAAATGTACATTATATGTTCAAATAAAATGTATGTCCTTTATCTTTTGAACTTGTGTACTTCAATATAATAGCATATTTGATTTTTACAATTGTACTGGATGAATTGAGTATTTGTTTAGTATTGTTTCAAATTTTTCATGTCGGACACATTTCAGGATTAGAATATTTTATGTTTGCTTTTAATTAAATTTCCGCCTAAGATGTCAAGAGAAGCTTTATACTTATCCATTAGTTCTTGAACTTACTGGTAAAATTTGCCTTCATCAGTGACACAAAATTCATATCAAAGAGATTGACAGCCATGCATTGTAACAATCAAATTTTAAGGGGATGAAAGTTTATAGAATCAAAATATTTGTATTATAAGGTAGAGACCAAAGAGGGCTTAAAATCAGGAGATTTTCAACTTCTGCTGGAAGAATCACATGTATGATGTACATTGTACATGTACACTTCTGTATGAATACATTGAATTTGTGGATACCAATCCTGACTTTAAGAGCATTCGATACAGTTTTGATCCTGTATTTATATTTTGATAAAAAAAAATTCAATATAGACTATTTTTTAGCTGATTAAATCAAATATGTAATAAAAAATATACCTTCATGTGCTACTTTTTGAGAAAAATGAGGTCGAAATTGTGTATATTTGCTCAAAATTCGGATTTGTGGCCGTATTTTCCCTTTCGAAAAAAAGACATAACTTTTTTGTTTTAAAAGATAATTAAATAAAGTTACACAAATTGTTTTTTGTTAAATAATTTGTAATTTCTGTATTTTATAAACATCCTAAAAATTTATACATTTTTCATTCAGAAATAACTCATATTTATCAAATTTTCATGAATGTAGAAAAAAACATCATTTTTTGCTATATACATGTATTTATAAAAAAAAAAATTGCACTATTTACGTTTTCATGAATATTGGCACACATAATCTTCTTGCATAATCAAACCAAATGGCATATTAAAAAAAAGGGGTCCATGAACTCGTTTTCATGATAAAATTTAGTTAGAATGATAAAAATCAGTCGAAAACTGAATCTTTTCTCGATACTTTCATGATTTTAATATTGATATAGGATGTTTTAGGTAAATAAAAATCAACCAAAGAAAATTTGGAATGACAAAAATGTAAGTCTATTATGGAACTGTCCTGGATTACACTTTGATAATAAGAAAAGTTTTAAACATTTATAATCCCACAATGCAACACAGTTTATTGGAGCCATGAATGACCAGAGTAATGTGAAGTGAATCAAACACACCCTAATAGAGGTTAATAACTATCACTATTTACTAATCTTCCTCATAATATTATCTTTATGTTATTTATATTGGTAAATGAAGATATTTTTAAATAAAACTCTTTGATATTCAAATAACTACACATATAATGACTATCATGTTGACCAATCCTTTCCAAAAACTTCCTTATCATGCTTATCATCTGGAAATATGTCTTTCCAAACACCATGACCATAGCCGTATTTTCCCTTTTGAAAAAAAAGACATAACTTTTTTGTTTTAAAAGATAAACACAAATTGTTTTTTGTTAAATCAGTGTTCTCCCCAGGATTTTGGGATAGCACCAGGGTAACGCGTGTCGAAATGATTTGTACAATATGTCATGTCGCGTTGCATCGCTTATTTTTTCTTCTTGTTAGTTTTTGTGCCATTACCTTTTTGTCTTTTGTTTTGTTTACTGTGTTATGTAGACTTTGCAGTCTGCACGGTTAGCCACTAGTCCGATGCCCCAGACTAGTAAAATTTCATTCGGACTAGCAAGTTTTTGCAAAAATTTGTTTGGACCAATAAGAAAAATGTCAGGATATTGGTCTTCGGACTAGTAGTTGAAAAAGTTTTTGGTGCAGACTGCTTTGGGTAAAAAAAAAATACTGGTAAAAATAAAGTAAATCAAACAGTTTGTATACTTTAATATCTTTTAAGAATAAATAACAGAAAGCACTAATAGTCTTTAAACTAGTCACTTTTTATACTTTGATCAAGCCAATTTTGTCCTGATACTTGTATAGTTACACTACACATTCCTCATTTTTGTTAGATTACACCATAACAATTAACTTTAAACAAGATTAAATTTTAATGTAGAACCTTTAGTAAATTAAATACTATTTTCCATAGCTTTAGACATGATTCTTTTAGACCAATAAAATTGTTGTTAAAATCATTATTGTGTTATTTCATGATAGACATGAAAAGTATACTTGTATTATCTATGTGGACACTCGTGAAAGGATGTCATGTCTAGCTAAATTCCAATCATTGTAAATTTATTTTGTAAAAGTTATTCATTACTCTTCTTTAATACTACTCAACTATATATCAGTATACATCAAATGAAATGGAAGTTTTTAACGACCTTGACTGGCTATACAGCCCTTACACGGTCAGTAGAAGTATAAATGGATATACTACATATTTAATATAATATGTCTGTGCTTTAATAAAAGTATGATTGTCAAAAATAATTTGCAATATATTTTTGTTGGTATATTCAAAGAAAGTTTTTATCCTTGAGGTAACATCCTTACATAATTTTGCATTCAATTTGTACTTTATTTCTATTTTAAATGATGGATAATATTTTAGGAGCACATTTTTGTAATAAGCTAAATCAGGGGAAGTAACTCACGTTTTAAAAATACGCAAATCATTTATGACCAAAGTCTGGAGTAATAGAGTTTATTAACAAATGTCTGCTTGTCCCTCAAAAGTCTCATAAGTCTGTGATGATTAAGTTATGATCTCTTAATCTATTAAAACACAAGAATCATGTACATCGATTAAATCCAATCATCAAGGTTAACCTCAAAAGGTAAATCGATCACGTGGTGTAAGCAATCTTCGTTGTCAGAACTGGATTGAACTGGTTTGAACTGGTCAGTTTTCATCTGAAATTTTATACCACACGGGAAGGTTTACCGTTATGATTTTTTTTACCGAAAATTTTAGCACCACGGTGAAAAATTATACATCGCGGCAAGAACGATACCACCACGGTAGAAAATTATACATCGCGGGCCCGTGGTCCTTTAAAGGCCTGGGGAGAACACTGTAAATAATTTGTAATTTCTGTATTTTATAAATATCCTAAAAATTTATACATTTTTCATTCAGAAATAACTCATATTTATCAAATTTTCATGAATGTAGAAAAAAACATCATTTTTTGCTATATATTTATAAAAAAAAAAATTGCACTATTTATGTTTTCATGAATATTGGCACACATAATCTTCTCGCATAATCAAACCACATGGCATATTAAAAAAAAGGGGTCCATGAACTCGTTTTCATGATAAAATTTAGTTTGAATGATAAAAATCAGTGGAAAACAATCTTTTCTCGATACTTTCATGATTTTAATATTGATATAGGATGTTTTAGGTAAATAAAAATCAACCAAAGAAAATTTGGAATGACAAAAATGTAAGTCTATTATGGAACTGTCTTTGATTACACTTTGATAATAAGAAAAGTTTTAAACATTTATAATCCCACAATGCAACACAGTTTATTGGAGCCATGAATGACCAGAGTAATGTGAAGTGAATCAAACACACCCTAATAGAGGTTAATAACTATCACTATTTACTAATCTTCCTCATAATATTATCTTTATGTTATTTATATTGGTAAATGAAGATATTTTTAAATAAAACTCTTTGATATTCAAATAACTACACATAAAATGACTATCATGTTGACCAATCCTTTCCAAAAACTTCCTTATCATGCTTATCATCTGGAAATATGTCTTTCCAAACACCATGACCATAGCCATACCGTTTCTTTAGTAACCGTATCATAAACAGTAATCTTAAAATGACTTCATTCAATATGTAGCTAGACTGGTTTCCTTCTTATATTTTGTTGAAAATACAAAACATTGGTAATATCTTGACTAATTTTGGTTAGATTTATTTAGAAACGTTTCATTGATTTCCTGCGCCATTTTCAAAACAAGTTCCTTTTTCAAGATCATAAAAAAAGAAGGAATTTAGTCTATTTTAGTGTCAGTGTGTTAAAAGAATGTGTAATTTTATGAAGAGATATAACTCTGTTATTCTAGTAACATTCGATTTTTATATTAAATCCATGTAACTTACCAGATATATCCACGCGTTTTTTTTGTTGTTCTCAAATGACCTATTTTCTGACTTCCAAATACCGGGCGTATTTCTTTATACATTTCAGCACGCCGGTTTCGCCATGTTAAAATTTTAATTTCTAAGTTTCTTAACCATTTATTTTCTATGGTGTTTGTAATGTTTTTCTTATCTGAATGAATGTTTTGATGAAGCGATATGGTGTTTATTTCTATTAGATTATTGATAAAGTAACAAAACTTGTCTTTTTAATTTACAAGTCTTTTTGTCAGACTCGTTTATCTCCCTTGACACAATTTACGTAGCTAAATCTGAAATAGGCACCATTTCAGCTTCCAGACCACATATAAAACATTTAACGTTGCTATCAGAAGTGACATACAGGTTGTTTATTTTTTCCAGTGTCAACTGAGATGATTTTAAAATCCTTCAACAATTTACTTACCATGCTTACATCAATTTAAGTTAAATATATATATATTATATTAGCTAGAGTTAGATGAGGGGATAAGGTCTCTGCGCAATGCTAGGCAGTATTGTCATAGAAGTTAGAAACAAAAAGTACAGGTTTCAGCCCCTGCTCCGGGGAGGAAGTTACGAATCAAATCTACTCTAACATCGTTAAGTTGATGTTCTAGGCACTTTATACATGTTATATATATATTTAACTTAAATTGATGTAAGCATTCATATCTGCTGTAGTGATGCCTGGAATCCTAGACTGAGTAGTCCCCACTGCACCTGTAACTTTATTTGAAAATATTGATTGAAATGTGGATGCATATGCATTGAGAGAATATTTCAAATGGTATTTCATGCAGTATTACCAAAAAATGAATAGTGCTTTCTCTGTGTTTATCTTTATACCTGGTACTATAGAGATATCTGTGTATATTTGTTCCACCTAACAGAAGTTCCACTGGAAACTTTGTTATAAACAATGTCATAATAATGTTCCTGTTGGAACAAATAGTCCATACCATTTATTCCGTTAGGAACATTTACTGTAATATTTATTCCAGTACTAGTGGAAATAATATTCCAGAAAAGTGTTTCCATTTGGAACTTGTATTATGAAGCAATTATTTTCATTTAGATTGGGCATATCTATATAAAATTGTCTTTTTATATTTAAAAAAAAGAGGCAAAAGATACCAAAGGGACATTAACAAGTCATATGTCAAAAGTAAAATGACAATTAAATTTACACAATATTCAAATAGGTCCTTCAGAAGGGGTAATTGTATCTTCTCAAAAAGTATTCTTCCTTGTTTCAAATGAATAATCTTTGACCTAGCTTCTTACTCTGGTTTACATATTAAAATAAAGTGCATGAGATCTTCAGGTTGTTTAAAACACAGGGGTGAAACAAATTGTTACATTTTCATTATTAATAGCATTGGAAACCAACATGCATAACAAGATGTATGATCGTAAATATTTGTCCTATTTTGGAGTTATTGCACCTGAAATGTTGATATTACCTTTGGGGCATTTACTTTCCATTTTTACAAAAACTATAGGAGTAACTGTAGTTTAAAAGAGTAATTGCAATAATGATCCGTATGACCAGATGTATTCAACCTGAAAATTGGAGAAATATTCAAGTACTTGTTCTGTAGTTATTGCCCTGAAATATTATTGTTCCTCAATTTCTAGCAGTTAGTAGCTATTATGATGAAAATTGTAGGAGCTAGGTTAAAAGTGAAAACCACAAAAAGGACCAGCTTGACAAAATGTATTAAATATACCCTGAAATTGAATAAATCTGTTTAAAACATTTGCAGATTGGTCGCTGTAATTTCAATTTTTTGAAATTTTTTGTCTGAAATTGTGAAAACTGACATGACTGAAGAAGCTGTAAAGTTGGAAATGTTACTTCCCCAGAGAAAGTACAATATTTTAATCAATTTTTATTTTAAAATATACCTAATGATATCGAAAGTTTTTTTTAGTGTAATTAGAAAGATATATAATAGAAATCATACTTTCCCGGTACACACAGATACAATATCTTCCTCAAAAAGGGAAATAACTAGTACAAAAAATTGTTACTATCTGTCTAATCATCTCTGTCAGTGGATGATCACCTTCATTCCCCAATAAGGCAGATTTTATTCATAATAATTAATATTTCAACTGATATGGCAATATGATATATGCTATTTTCAAAATTAACTCAAAATGCATACAAGAGGGTTTGGATGGGGTTAAATGATTAAAGAATAATGTCCTTAAAATATGAAGATTAGAGAATAATGGGCAAAAAAAATGAAGATTAGAGAAATGTGTGGTCTATTTTTTTGAAGATTAGAGAAAAAAAAGGGGTTAATTTTTTGAAGATTAGAGAAAAAAGGGGTAAAAATTGAATGTTTACAGAATAACAGACCCCCCCCCCCCCCCCCATCCAGACCCTCATACAAAATTATAATTGCTTTGAAATGGTCTGCAAAGTACTTTAAATATTTAATAGTTCTTGTAATTAAACAAAATTTATATTAATGGATATGAGTTGATTCCTTTTGTCAAAATTCAGACCTGCCAATTCACAAGTTTCACTTTTTATGGCGGATTCCCCAATGAGAGGTGTTGACGTGAATTTTAATTTTTAAATTCTTTTTTATGTAAACTGAAAACAGGTATTGAAGCTGACATAGAACTAATTAAAAACACTGATAACATATATAACAGGAGGTTTTGAAAAATTGATAGGTATGATTTAATTAAAATTTTTAAATTGATGCTCAATAAATATTTATTGCACTGTTAGCACCAGTCTTAATTAGTGTTGTCAAATCGTACACTTTTGCCTAACCGGTTACTCGGATAATTGTTCGACCGATTAACCGGTTAACCAGTTCTTAAAGTTGAATGAAGTGTGAAGGCCTTATTTATAGTACCCTACATATAGATATAAGAAGATGTGGTATGAGTTTCAATATGACACCCTTCCTTCGAAGTCATAAAGTTATGTTTTTATAATACGATGAATTGAAGTTTGTCCTTTGGCATTATATAATGCTTGTCTGTGAGGATTCCTGACAAAAGTTTGACTTTTAATAATCAAATACACCGTATCAACCTATAATGGCATTTGTACTAACTTCAGATTGAAAAATATGAAAAAAAAACTTCTTAATCTCGTTAAATTGAATATGTCTGAAACCGAGGATTCTTTTATTTTCTCTTGTTTTCTCTGAAAAAAAAATGTGGAGTGTTTTATTGCACAAAACAATAAACAAAAAACAAATATGATATATAGCATCAATTGGCGGTTACACACCATTATTCCGACAGCCCATTGGTCCGACAACCCATTAATCCGACAATCCATTGCTCTGACAACCCATTGCTCCGACAGTCCAATACTCCGACAGCCCATAAGTCCGACACTTATCAAGTCAAGTAGCAGGGTATTAGGGTAAAATAAAATTTGTCTGTTTGTATTATTACGTTTAAATATGTAATCACATATTTTAAAAAATAACTCCGTATATATAAAATAAGGCTTAGGTAGTTGGAATACTTTCTGTATATAGAATAGAACAGAAAGAATATTTCATTTTCCAAATTAAAGGGTCTATAAAGAGCATATAAATCCAGAACAACCAGTGATGGTGCGAGCTACTGATGATTCAAAAATTTTACTGTTGAGTTATGAATCTGAAAAAGCATCACGCAGTATAGCTGACTTATATAAACATTGAAACCAAATTTCAGAAATCATTGTATTGTAGTTCCTGAGAACAATGTGACAAATATTTTTAACTTGGCTGTCATGTGAAAAGTGTTCGTTAAACAAGAAGTTGTTGACAATGAATCTGAAAACGTATCAAACGATATAGCCGACTTCAATAAACCTTTCAGAAATCCTTGTATTGTAGTTCATGAAAAAAAATGCAACGAAAATATTCATGGGACGGACGTATGAACTGACTGACTAACTAACGGACGGACGGTTGGACGGATGGACAGACAGAGGCAAAACAGTAAGCCCCTGCTTATTCGAAGCGGCGGTATAATGATTGGGTCAACATTAAGACTTTACAATACTAATATGACATAATTATCTTTATAACAACATAAGCCTCAGTCACAATCGGAGCCAAAACAAAATAGAAAAAAACCTTAACTAACACATTGATATCAAATAACAGTCCTTATCAAGACATGCACTATATACTATAATCATCATTTTCCCCCCTTAATAGTAAAGTTTTCTTGTGTTATTTAAACATCGAAAATTTATTCAATTTTTTAGCGTTTTTGGTATTCGGTATTCGGTTGTTCAAACAGTTAACCGGTTAACCGTTGACAACACTAGTCTTAATCACTCATAACTGTGCTAAGTGGTAAATTTTCAGACCTGTTGTTTTCTTTTTATTTAAGGAATGGACAAGTTACCACCTTGTAAAGTGTGTGGTGGAAGAAGTTCAGGTCTCCATTATGGGGTGATGACATGTGAATCATGTAAAGTAAGTGTGTATTACATGCATTTAAATGTGAATCCTGTAAAGTAAGTGTGTATTACATGTATTCAAATGTGAATCATGTAAAGTAAGTGTGTGTTTTATATGTATTTAAATGTGTATTACATGTATTTAAATGTGTATTACATGTATTCAAATGTGTATTACATATATTTAAATGTGTATTTAATAATAAAAGAAAATAATGACATAAATTGTTTCAAATTTTTGAAAAACAAAAATTCCTGTTCTAACATTATTTTCTTATCTAAATCATGTAACTTATATTGTGGGTCAAATTAAAAAAAAACACTACAAGGCACATGGATAGGCAACATTGAACAAGGAATTTTCAAGGGTGGACTGAAAAGTCTGGTAAAAGAAGTACACAATGAATATATATAGTTCAGGTGGCTTTAAGGTTCATTAAGTGGATGTAAAAATAATATCACATGAGGCAAATATGGCTGGACATTGACAACTTTGCTTAACCAAAAAAGTCCTTAAAATGTGTTAGGGTACTATCAATCAAATACTGTGGATTCAGTAATTATTATATAAATTTTGATTAAATTAATCCTTAATATTTTTCAGGGATTTTTTAGGAGAGCATTTATTAGAAAATCTCCATATGAATGTAAATTACTCCAAGACTGTCATATTACAGAAAAGAGAGGAAAATGTTCAGGATGTAGACTAAGGAAATGTTTAGAAGTTGGAATGTCTGTTGATGGTAAAACTTATTTATTTCTTTGCAATTTATTTTTAGCATGTTTCAAAATGTTGAAGTTGCTTAACCTAATTTCATGTTGGAAAAAACTTTGATAGATATCAATTGAAGTTTTTTATGCCCCCGCCGTAAGTTAACAGGGGGGCATTAAGTTTTATCCTTGTCTGTCTGTATGTTAGTATGTCCTGTATGTCTCAAAGTTGGTTTCTGTTCTCTAACTTTAGTTTGCCTCAACCAAATATATTATAAAAACTTAGACATAACGATACTACCACATGATACAGATCAAGTTTGAATTATGGTGATGTGACTTTATGGTTCCAGAGATATGCCCCTTTACAAATGAAAAAATTGCTGAATTTTTCGTTTTCGTTCTCTAAGGGAGCTACCATTTGATTTTTATGGGGGGGTGGGGGCAAGGATGAAATTTGAAAAAAATAGGCAGGACAGGAGTTTTGAGTAAAAAAAAAAAAGGCAGGATGAGACACTTTGCAAAAAAAATGGTCAGGATAAACTAATAAAAAAAAAGGCAGGACCGAATAGAGTGAAAAATAAAAAGGCAGGACAGAGATTACAACTAAAAAAAAATGCAGGACAAAATTTTCATCCTAGCTCCCCCATAAAAATCAAATGGTAGCTCCCTAACTTAAGTTTGCCTCAACCAAATGTTATGAACAAAATACATATTACTTTTGAATTTTAATGGTGTGACTTTAACTGTTCTAGAGTTATGCCCCTTTACAAGTGGAAAATTGATGAATTTTTCGTTTCTGCTCTCTTACTTTAGTTTGTCTCAACTAAGTGTTATGAAACTTATACACAATGCTTATTACCACAAAATACCAATCTAGTTTAAATTTTGGGGATGTCACTTTTACTGTTCTAGAGTTATGCCCCTTTACTGAATTTTTCGTTTCTGTTCCATAACTTAAGTTCCACTAAAACCAAGTATTATGAAACTTATACACAATGCTTATTACTACAAAACTCATATCAAGTACAAAACTAGGTAACTTCGCTTTTACTGTTCTTCAGTTATGTCCCTTTATAACCTTATATGATATGCAAGTGGGGCATCATCTGTGTTCCATGGACACACTTCCCAATTTTTTACTTTTAATATTATTTAACTACCGGTAAATGAGATCTTATGTAAATTATTTATCCTGTAAATACTGTCCAATTATCATCAGATAAAAAAAATCTTCTTTCAGCTATTCAGATGGGGAGAGTAACAATAAGTGATAAAGCAGACAGATTAATTGAATACAAAGATAGGCAAGAAGAAAAAATAAAACAAACAATCCATGAAACCAACCAGGTAGGAGGCAACAAACTTCTTCAACATGGTTCTAGTGAAGATAAACTGCCAGATGAAACAACCAGAGATCTTATCACAATGCAGCCAAAATTTGATAATCAGACTCATACTCCACACCTCATTTTTGAAAATCCAGAAACTCTTCTCACACTTGGCGATTGTGAAGCACAGAACATGACTGCTATACCATCACAATTCAACGGGAAGGAATGTGGAACAATAATTCAAAAGATTAAACTTCCAGTGGCAGATAAAAATCTTGTGTTTGGTGCCGAAAATTCAGCTTTCATAGATAGCAGTTCAAATCATTCCTGTTTCAAGGGTCATGCATCTTCATTGCCGGGTGAAAGGGTTAAAATTCACTCTTCAATTCATTCAAATCAGTCCTGTTTCTGGGGTCATGAATCTTCATTGCCTTGTGAGAGGGGTCAAGTTCACTCTTCTGAAACAACAAATCATCATGATCATACTCATTCCTGTAAAAACTCATTACCGGTATACTCCTCTGAAGGTGACGAAAGTAAAATGATGCGGCATGTTAAAGAATATATAAATAATCATAATGGGGATGTTGAGTCTATGAACAAGGAATGGTTGGATGTTGGTGGAGAAGACTGTGGGGATGATTGTTTATTTAAAAATCTTGAACATCGTCTGACAAAGGAAGTAGAATTAGGTGAGGATATATGTACTGACATTGATGATATTGTATCCTCATTGACACATGCCATGGACTGTATACAGATCTTCAGTGTTAAATACTCAGCAGAAGAAGTGAAACAGAAATTGAAAGAAGGATCAGTAAGTAGTTAGGTTCGATTACTGTAAAACAACTAATTTTTACGAAGACTTTAATCGCAATTACCCTTCACTACCCCTTTTGTGGCAATTTAATTCGTGATTTTCAAATTTGTTTCATGTAATAAAATAAGGAAAGATCAATGTTTTACATATTAGCTACCATTTATATTTGTATTATTTTTATACTCGCAAAACTCTCAAAAATTTATCTCTGGCTAAAATTAGTTTGTTAGTTTAAACATATTTATTTGTATCAAACAGGAAAACCAACGGTTTAATCTATTACGAAGACTTTAATCGCAATTACCCTTCACTACCCCTTTTGTGGCAATTTAATTCGTGATTTTCAAATTTGTTTCATGTAATAAAATAAGGAAAGATCAATGTTTTACATATTAGCTACCATTTATATTTGTATTATTTTTATACTCTCGAAACTCTCAAAAATATATCTTTCGCTAAAATAAGTTTGTTAGTTTAAACATATTTATTTGTATCAAACGGGAAAACCAACGGTTTAATCTATATAAAAAACATGTATGTTCAATTCACTCATGACAGGGGAAAAAATGTTCCATTCACCCTGGAAAGCATGTATGTTCTATTAAACCTTGTCAAGTATGTTCTATTCACTAATAACAGGAAAACATGCATGTTTCATTCACGACAGGAAAGCATGTGTGTTCCATTCACTTATATTACTGTAGATTCATTATTATTTGTTAGATACCAATTTTCGTGGATTTCGTGGGTACAGGTGAACCACAAATTCAAATGTTCAACGAACTGCAAAGGAGTAGGGGCAGGCAATGAGGTCCTTATTTGGCCAAAATATTACCGCAAATTTAAAAGTTATCATAAATATTCTTAAATTTGTCAAAACTAGACTAAAAGAGGGACGAAAGATACCAGAGGGACAGTCAAACTCATAAATCGAAAATAAACTGACAACGCCATGGCTAAAAATGAAAAAGACAAACAGACAAATAAAAGTACACATGACATAACTTAGAAAACTAAAGAATAAACAACACTAACCCCACCAAAAACTAGGGGTGATCTCAGGCATTGTCAGGTGCTCCGGAAGGGTAAGCAGATCCTGCTCCACATGTGGCACCTGTCGTGTTGCTTATGTGATAAAAAAATCTGGTATATAGTCTAATTCGGTAGGTCACATTCATGACAGGGAAGGGGTTTGTAGTGAGGACGTAAGGAACATATCCGATATCATTTGTGAAATGGTTATTCCATAACGGTCAACCAACTCGTGATGGCGTCCGAACTAAGGAACAAGGTATTCAGAAAATAAAAACAAATTTCTCAATGAATTAGTTACCATGGCAACAATCCATGACAAAATTTGCATATATTGTAAAATTTCTTTGTTTTCCTTATTTTTCAACAAATTTTAAGTATAATTGAGATTGGAAAAGTATTGGTATATCCTAGAAACAACTTTATATTTAGTGAGATTTTGTTAATAGTTATTATAAAGCTTCTGTTAAATTATTGTGTTGTGTCTTGGCTGCGTACGATGTGACGTCATTAGATAAAAATCTTTATGATTTTCATTGTTATTTCTTGACCCTATGCATTTCCAAACATTATGTGCAAATTTGAAATACTGTGAAAGTACTTTAATTCTTGGGTATCAATTTTCGTGGTTTGAGCAATATTTACATGTTCCTGGGTTTTTAAATTTGTGGATTTTAGTTTTCTAAAAAAAAATAATTGAAAAATTAAAGCCTTTTGGGAAGAAACGAAGGTTATAAATATTCTAGATTGAAGGAAATTGCAAAGTAAACATTGACTGGTGTAAATCGTAGTGATAACACTCATTTACCCATGAAAAAGTGATCAATAGATTAAAGACCATCAAAGGTGTTAATTAGGCCATAAACATGTCACCTAAAGAAAACAGTAACATAAACAAATGTTATAAACGTATCTTGAATTGTCAAATAATTCTTATCAAAATCAAGCCCAGCATGAAATTATTTTTTCCCATATGTACGAGAACTATGAGGATATAAAATGAATAGTTTATCATACTAGCATATCAATACCGGAAATCTGACTTTCATCGATCAAAAATATTTTTTTATGAGAATTAAAAGATCAAAAGTTGTACAGTTTAGGTTATTAAAGATTAAATGGTATAATCCTGCATGCAGTTGTAGTTCTGTGACTGCTATTAAAGTATTCTCAGAATTGGCGTTATTCATTATATTCTCTAGATCATATCAGTAGTCAAGCCTACCGATGGGGATCTTTCCATGTCTTGATTTTGACAATGGTTGTTTTATTTCGTTGGACACTTAAATTCGTGGATGACTTAATCCACGAAAACCACGAAAATTAGTACCACACGAATAAAAGTACTTTCACAGTAGTTTATTTTTTGCGCCAAAAACAGGGCCTTAATGCCCCTACTCCTTTTCTATAGAGTTGTATGCAGACTTTGGCAAAACCATGAAATCAAATATCCATGAAAATGGAGGGTTACATCAATCCATGAAAATTGGTATCCACGAAAATAAATGAATCCACAGTAGCATTTCTGCATTTTTGTCAAAATCTTGCTGTCAACAAATGGATAGAAAATTGATTTTATACCAAAATTTTCACAATCATTAATTACTACATTTGTTTTAAATTTTTAATTTAAAAAATTTAATTTAAAACAAATGTAGTAATTTATTATATGGTTAATAATGTTATGTTTTAACCATATGTATTCAATCACAGGAAGCGTTCAAAGTGAAACAGGAAGTATTTGGTGACCTTAGGAATTTACCAGATACAGAATACTATAACTTATACAAAACAACAGGAATTGATGCTGATGGCAGAATGAAACAAATGGATGACCACTTTCGCTGGTATGAGGTCATAGTTCATCAATACATTGACTTTGCTAAACACATTCCAGGATTCTCTTCATTATTAACCTGTGATCAAGCAGCCTTGTTAAAAGGTATGAAATATTGTATTTACTATAGTCCCGGATAAATATGAATGTAATACATTTTCCTTGTTAAAACAATCAAAAACCTCTGTTAAATGTGAACTAAATCTGCTAATAAGTCCATAGGTGCTTGAGGACAGGATACTGTTATGCGCCCCCCATAGTCCCTCCCCTTATTATCATATATCTCAGATTTTTAAATATATATATATATATATATCAAAATACTCTAAATATGCATGTTAACTATCAACTATAGTTGAGATTCACGTTGATAGTAAACATGCATATTTAGAGTAAAAATATGTTATATTAGTATATATATGGTACAAATAAGTGATATATATTAAAAAATCTTAGATTTATGATAATAAGGGGGAGGGAATATGGGGGGCTCTAAACAGGATCCTGTCCTCAAGCACCTATGAATAAGTCAACCTATTTGAAGTATTTAGTGATTGTAGTTTTTTCTCATCTTCTCTGGTGTTTTTTTTTTTTCATAAACAAGACTGTATTAGTGAACTAACTTGTTAATTGGAACTGGCATTTAAAATGTTATTATATCATTTGTTTAATATTTTCTGAAAATTTTAAGGCTGTATGGTTTTGTCGGAAGTAGCAATGATATATGCACAAAAATTGTGCCTATATAGTTAATTGATTTTTTTTCTATTTCCTCAGAAATTGTCTAACTTCTGAGTGGTTGACCTTTACTATGACTACTAAGATAGTGGTCTAGAGTAATAAGTATTTGTTATAAAAACGCTTAATCTTTATACAGGGTTTTGCAATAAAATGGCTTTTATTTAATTTTCTCATTTTGTATGACCCATATTCTTTTTGGTCCTTCACAGATTACAGACCATATAATTAGGTATTTAAGAGCAACAATTTTTCAAAACTTAAAAAGAGGATTTTAATAGGAGAGTTTGTGCCCAGATGAGAGGGAAATAATCAGGCTAGTTCACAATTATCGAATGAATATGAAAATAGCTTTCACTCAGTTTTCAGCCATTCCTTATTTACCAATTTGTATGAAACACAACGAAAAATGAGCTTCAAAACTTAATATGAAATGAAAGTTGTAAACATGATGCACAAAAATAATACTTTACTAAGTAATATGAAAATGAATAAATCCATGACATTCCAGTTTCTTTTCCAGCTAAAAGGTCAGAATGCTTTTTCTTCATCATACACGAAGCTTGTGATCCAGATACAGAAACGGTTATGCTGTTTTCTGGTCAAACATATAACATCAAAGAAATAATTGGCTGGATGCCTCAAGAATTACTTAAAGTGTGGACAGAGTTTTGTAAAGGAATACAGAATCTAAATCTTACAAAGAAAGAACAAGCTCTTATTTTGGCTCTGTTGATTACAACTCCAAGTATGTATGGAATTATGTGCAATAGATACTGTGGATTTGTTATTCTTCTTTTGATACCATTTTATTGTGGGTTTCATGGGTACAGGTGAACCATAAAAATAAATTTCAATTACAAACGAAAGTGAACCAACGCCTGGTGAGTCTGTAGTACGGTAGAGTCCATAAAAATAAATGTTCAATGAATTACAAATTTTATATAGACTTTGAATGCAGAGATTGGCAAAACCATGAAATCAAATACTGTGGATTCATTATTATTCCTTGGATACCAATTTTCCAGGATTTCGTGGGTACAGGGAAACCATGAATTTAAATGTTCAACGAATTGCAAATTTGCTGTATGATAAACTAGACTTTTGGAAAACCACAAAATCCAATATCCACGAAAGTGGAAGTTTTTCTCAATCCACGAAAATTGTTACCCAAGAAAAATAAATGAATCCACAGTATCAATGAAAATCCAAGTTTTCCTCAATCATGAAATTGATACCGACAAAAAATTAAATGAATCCAGTTATTGAGAAACAATTCATGGCAGCCATAGATTTGTTTTTGTTTATCCATGGGTTATAACTAAACAATTTACCAAAAATAAATATATCAGACATGAACTAATGACAACCACTTAATATAACTACAGGCTCCTGACTTGGCACAGACACATACGTTTTACACAGGCAGCAAGCTACCAACATACACTAAGAATGTTTCATTTGGAAAAGATTTAACATTAAAAACTCATTTCAATCATTTTTACTATGAGATGATAATTATACGATTAGTCAGCATTGTATTTAGGTCCTACTGTGAATTCATCATTAATAGTTGGATACCAATTTTGTGGGTTTCGTGGTTACAGGTGAACCACGAATTTAGATGTTTAACAAATTACAAATTTATATAGGCTTTGTATGCAAGGATAAGCAAAAACCAGGAAATCAAATATCCACGAACATGCAAGTTTTTCTCAAATTCACGAGAATTGATACCCACGAAAAATAAATGAATCCACAGTATATGTCGTATATAAAATCATGTTTTCCAGTATGTCCATCTCAAATTTTGATTTGGTCCAAAAGCATCTACTAAATTTTAATATGCATACAAAAGTATATGGATTTAATCACAGTTCAAATTGTAATCAAATGTATTTATAATCAAATATATTACATTTAATGAAATCATTATATTTTAAAAAAATTTATGAAATAAAAGAATTGTTACTGCATACTAAATTTGTTGAGTATAATTAATTTATCTTTTTTTTAATAAATTTTATATATTTAGGTGACAAATACTCTTTAAAAGAACCAGAAAAGGTTCAGGAGCTTCGTAATAAATTAGAACTTAGCATTGAACATGTGGTTCAAGGCACAGAGAGAACTTCAGTTGATCTATGGAGTCAGATGACAAGAAACTTGATTTCATCATTACAAAGTATGAAGGACATAGAAGAAAAAGAGCATAATTCTGTCTGTCAGATGCCAAGTATAGTGAACTTTTTACTTAATGAATAATCTCAAAGGTTCATAAATAACTTCTGTTTCAAATGAAAATAGCTCATTTAATGATATTTGTTCAGTTAGAATAAATGCCATAGAAGATAACCATTACCAATTAAAGTAGGAAATATTAAAAAAAAATATACTCTAGGTTAGTCAGTTTCTAAATATATTAGATTTAAAGATTTTTATTTTTCATGCTTTTTAAAATGGACATTGTACAGATGGGTGAGGTGGGGTTGGAGGGGTTTGATCCCGAAATCTTGGCTTAAAAACATGAAATCCAGAGGTTTGGAATTTCATGAAATTTAAATCCTGACATCTTGAAATTCGATAAAAAGAATTCTAGGATCCCAAAAGGATCAATCCTGAAATCACGAGCTAAAAATCACCTAATCCTGACGTCCCGAAAAAAGTCCCCCCCCCCCCTGTCATGGGTATGTCCCACAATTTATATGTCCAAAGTTTCCCCTTCTGTCAAACTTTTGTATCCACCTCTGCCTACTCCTGTACTGCCTAACATACTTTTAGGCCACTTTCACAGAATCATGAGTAACATGATGCACTTTTGCACCTCTTATTTTATTTTAATGAATGAATTTTGGGTTTGCTTAAACATGACGTTGACTAAATCAAGACTCATTCATATCACCATACTACAGATTACATTAGTTTTCACTTTTCCTTAACCTCTTGTTACAATTTATTGAAAGTTTCTCAGAATACCAACCATATACACATTTGTTATAGCATTGTGCACATCATATAATGTTTGCACTCTTTCTGACATTAGATTCTGAATATTTTATATTCATGGAAGAGTGCTTAATGTGGGGATCAGATGTATTTTGTTTAAGCTTTGTTTTGAGCTACCTATTGAGTTTTCAATGGCATTTGGTTTTATTAAAATGTAAATTTATTGATAGACTTATTATAAGTGCATGAGGGAAAACTTCATTGTATTTTGTAAACACTCAAATAGATATGGTGTTAAATTTGTAGAATGTTTTTGAAGCTTAAAATGAAAATGCATTTATATATACTTTATGGCTTCAATGTCAGTGATCAAAACTGACTACCTACCTGGCTGGCCCCAAAAAGTTCATTTTTGGGTAACTTTCAAATATTTAACTTGTTATGTCATGATATTTTTGCACAACACAGACCATTTATATGTTTATACAAATAGGTTATGTTTGCTTCTATCTAAGTACATTTGTACTGTATAATGGTTCTTTGATTGCTTATACTTAATTATATATCCTTCATTGTTTTACTACGGCAAAAAAAATTTTGTGTCGTATAATGCTATCATGTCGTCGTCGTCATCGTCATTCGAAGACGCATTTAGTTTCCGGACAATAACTAAAGTTTTAGTGAATGGATCTCTATAAATTTTTACCAGAAGGTTCAATACCACTAAAGGAAGATTGTGATTGATTTTGGGGGTTATGGTCCCATTAGTTAAGTAATTAGGGGCCAAAAGGGGGTCCAAAATGAGCATTTTTGCAGTTTTCAAACAATAACTTGTGTTTAAAAAGTAAAATCACAAAAATACTGAACTCAGAGGAAAATCAATTAAGTGTATGAATCTCTCTGAAATTATTCCAAAAGTTTCCATACCATGAAGGGATGGTAAGTATTGACTTTGGGGGGTTACGGCTCAAAATGTTTTGGAATTGGGGGCAAAAAAGGGGGAAAACTAGGTTTTTCTGGTCAATGGACAATTAAGACAATTTAAAAGCAGTGTAAGGGAGGTAATACAATCAAATTTAATGTACAATGTTGGGTATGTTCAGATATACCTCCCTTACACTTCTTATAAATTATGTATTAAGGAATGTCAGGTTTTGGACTAATTGCAAAAAAAGGGGGGTGGTAGTGGTTTCTCAATTTTTTTTTCTCCAAATTTCAAATTTTGGAAAGTTTGAAGAAGAAATCTTTAATTGCATATATTGCACAATAGATTTGTAAGATCTTGACTTTTGTTTTGTGTCAGATTCTCATATTATGTCAAAAATTTGATCACAATCCAAATTCAGAGCTGTATCAAGCTTGAATGTTGTGTCCATACTTGCCCCAATTGTTCAGGGTTTCGACATCTGTGGTCGTATAAAGCTGCGCCCTGCGGAGCACCTGGTTGTGTATTTTGTATTAGAATTTTGCAAACTCCGAAACAGTGGTGACGTTGCTTCTTTAAACTGATGTTGCTTGCTAAACTATCAATGTAGCGTAGTAAAGAGGATGTAACCGCTGTTTCAGAGTTTGAGAATTTTGTTTTTTTAAAACATGTTATTCCCACTGAGATTAGGACATTAAATCTTTGAATTTACTCAGGGCAAGAATACTCAGATATCAAGTCCTCAATAAATATTTTTCTCACATGTGATGAAAGTCGCTGAAGTGAGACCTATGTGTGCTTTTCCTGACATTGGTAGCATCAACAATTATCTAAGTTTTTGATTAGGTTACACATGCAAGACATGTTTGTTTGTTAAAAATGTATTATACTTAGATTAGATTTCTGTAATGTAAAATGAATTATTGTTTGAGTGAGTGTTGTATATGTTCAGTTCAAAAGCTCAATGCATGCTTATGTTATGTTGTTACTAATCTTGCCAACTTTAAATCAAGATTATTTATATTTGCTCTTTTTAAAACAAATACATTGATCAATTTATAAATTTAGGGGTCATCCATAATTGTCAACCATTTTCCAAAGTGTACAAAACGTACACTTTTTCAGACCCCCCACCCTCCCTCAAAAAGTGTACATCAACCATTTTCAGATTTCAAGAGAGAAATCAATCATTCTTAATAAAAAGAAGATCCTGTTTATTATATTTTAGTTTAATATAGAAATTTGCATTGAAAATAAACTAAAACATATCTGACTGTTTTATTTGATGATTTCTATCTGTGATGCTTGTGTTTTGTTAGAATAAAGAGTTCAAAGATTAGTTTTTCCCCTATCACACAGTGGGAACTCCAATGAAAAAGTGCACCTAGAGCATGCAAAAGATTAACAAAAGGGCACATAAACTATGCTAAGAATAAAAAAAAAAGGGAAATGCATGGTTATATTGCATTGGTAAAGTATGGACTGACAGTTGTTGATGGAATCAGAGCTGAAGACAGCAATCAATAAAAGTGTAATGTTTTAAAACATTTTAAGTTTTTAAATTTCCCGCCTGTATTTCTATTAAAAAAGTCCCTGTAAATATGCCATTCATGGCACTATTATTGTTTGTCAATATATACTGTTACGTGTACATATATTGGATAATTTTTAAGGTTAAGGTTAAACTTCATATGGAGGTGCTCCTAATTAAAGGAGGCTTATACTAAGAAAAATAAGTTTACTTCCGGTTTACTGGTTTGGAATACATAACAAGGAAATTAATCGAAGGACCAGTTTAAAATCTTTTCACAAAATGGTGTCTTGTCAAAATCAAAACATTCAAAGAATTTAGTGTTTCCATCAGTTTTGTTTATTAAACAGAGTGAAACGATAACGATCTATAATAAAGCAGGTGAAATTGACAATCGGGGGTACTGAGAAATGCTTGCAAACTTTTTGTTTAAAAATTTACAAGTTTATTGTAAAGAAATTGCTACTTAAATTATTACAACGTATTTTACCAGTTTTTTAGCGCATTTGATCATATATTACTTAATTTTATCGTTTAACATTAAATGGTTTGCTTTTATTCTAAACTTATATAAAGCAATAATAACAGATTTTTAACCTAAACATGAGATAAGATAGTTTTAAAAAAAACCACCCAAGTCCCTGTATATACGCCATGTAAAAAAAAAAACCCAACAACTTTCTTTCTTTTATATGCATGTGCTGTACATATTTTTAATGTGTTTACAAATTTTAATACGACATTAAGGGTATATACTCCATTCGGAGGTGCTCCTACTTAAAGGAGGCTAATACACAGAAGAAGTTTACATTTTTGAAAGATTTAGTTTTCATATTATTTGATCTTTTAATCGTACAATCCGGATTGAGGAGCATTATGATATCGATATAAATATCATCAAGTGAAAATAATAAAGAAGAAATAAGAAGAGAAACACACCCAAGCCAATTCTCGATTTTATACATCGACCTTCCCCACGGAAACGAAATAAATTCTGGAAAAAAAAGCGTACGGTAAAAATGTTGATTTTTTAACCCCCTCCCCCCAAGTGTACGTTTTGTACACTTTGGAAAATGGTTGACAATTATGGATGACCCCTTATATTATTCGTTTTGTATTAGGGGTCATCCATATTTGTCAACCATTTTCCAAAGTGTACAAAACGTACACTTGGGGGGAAGGGGTTAAAAAATCAACATTTTTACCGTACGCTTTTTTTTTATTTCCAGAATTTATTTCGTTTCTGTAGGGAAGGTCGATGTATAAAATCGAGAATTGGCTTGAGTGTGTTTCTCTTCTTATTCCTTCTTTATTATTTTCACTTGATGATATTTATTTCGATATCATAATTCATCAATCCGGATTGAACGATTAAAAGATCAAATCATATGAAAACTAAATCTTTCAAAAATGTAAACTTGTAAAAAAATTTAAATAAAAGTTTGCAAGCATTTCTCAGTACCCCCGATTGTCAATTTCACCTGCTTTATTTTAGATCCTTATCGTTACTCTGTTTAATAAACAAAACTGATGGAAACCGTTACTAAATTCTTTGAATGTTTTGATTTTGACAAGACGGCATTTTGTGAAAAGATTTTAAACTGGTCCTTCGATTAATTCCCTTGTAATTAATGTATTCCAAAACAGTAAACCAGTAAACCGAAAGTAAACTTATTTTTCTTAGTATAAGCCTTCTTTAATTAGGAGCACCTCGATATGAAGTTTAAATTATCCAATATATGAACACGTTACAGTATATGTACATAAACTATAATAGTGCCATGAATCACAGGGACTCGGTTAGCAGATTAAAATTTTGTAAATCAATGTTTTTAATTTATTTTTTATTATTTCCTGTCTATTTGCAATACTATATTAACGTATTTAACGTTGCCATCACTATTTCTTTGTTTTCTGGCAATGTGCAGTTTACTATCCATATCCATATACTGAAAAAACCTTCAGTATATGGATATGGATAGTAAACTGCACATTGTCAGAAAACAAAGAAATAGTGATGGCAACGTTAAATACGTTAATATAGTAATGCAAATAGACAGGAAATAATAAAAAATAAATTAAAAACATTGATTTACAAAATTTTATAAATCTGCTAACCGAGTCCCTGTGCCATGAATGGCATATTTACAGGGACCTTTTAAATAGAAATATAGGCGGAAAATTTAAAAACTTAAAATGTTTTAAAACATTACACTTTTATTGATTGCTGTCTTGAGCTCTGATTCCATCAACAACTGTCAGTCCATACTTTACCAACGCAATATAACCATGCATTTCCCTTTCTTTGATTCTTAGCATAGTTTATGTGCCCTTTTGTTAATCTTTTGCATGCTTTAGGTGCCCTTTTTCATTGGAGTTCCCACTGTGTGATAGGGGAAACACTAATCTTTGAACTCTTTATTCTAACAAAACACAAGCATCACAGATAGATGTCATCAAATAAAACAGTCAGTTATGTTTTAGTTTATTTTCAAAGAAAATTTCTATATTATACTAAAATATAATAAACAGGATCTTCTTTTTATTAAGAATGATTGATTCCTCTCTTGAAATCTGAAAATGGTTGATGTACACTTTTTGAGGGAGGGTGGGGGGTCTGAAAAAGTGTACGTTTTGTACACTTTGGAAAATGGTTGACAATTATGGATGACCCCTTACTAGTACCTACTATTGTTATTTATAAGATTGTTATACATGTTTTGTTATCTGAAAGTGTTATAGTTTTGTTTGTGCTGTAAACATAGAAATGTTTGGAGCTTTGGTTTTTTTTATTACTAAGAAACAAATTAGGCTATTATTTTTCAGAAAGACTAAATTTTATACTTTAAAGAAATGCTCAAATCATTTATTTATATTCTGCTTTTACTAGTTACTACCTCTACCATATTTACATATTGCTTATATGATTGTTGCTAATTATATTGTACATGTATTCTTAAAGTGCTATATCTTTATTTGTGCCATAAACATAGAAATATTTGTACATTTCGTTTATTATTACAAAGAAACAAATTATGCTATTATTAGCCCACTGTCTCATTCAGTGAGAAATTTCAACCCCATTATTGTTAAACCTGCAATATCTGTCGCAGAAAGCTAGACATCAGGATAGTGATTAGGCTGCGGTGTTAGCCAACTTCTTTTAGATGGATGAAGACCTGAATGCTTCATATGTTGTAAATAAATTACTTAGGTTATGAAGTTTCCATGATCTGTCATATTTTCATTGTCCCTCATTTTCATGGTTCAGTGACTTCTTGAAACCAAAGTTATGATTTTTTGTTGAGTCTGCAACTTTTGCATCTTTAAGACTTTCAACATAAATTCAATGGTCTGTGAAGCAGGCGATACATTTCAGTGGTGCACTCTTTGTCTTTTCTTGCCATTTTTTATTAAGTTCACTTATCTCTGCCCTTCGCTCGAGCTATGATAATAAATAGAAAAAGAACAGAAATCTACATAAATACAGCTTAGTACACCACACCATATCAACCATAGATACCAGATGATATATATAAATAAGGAAAAAAAGATGTGGTATGATTGCCAATGAAACATCTCTCAACAAGATACAAAATGCCATAGACCTCAACAACTATAGATTACAGTACCTTCTTCAACAATGAGCAAAACCCATATGCATATTTTGCAAAAATACAGACAACTGTATCAACAGTTTATTTTGTCATGTGAATTCTCACTTGATATGAGTTATGCTATATATTTGTTACATTGGATCCTTGAAAAGTTCACTTGTCAATTATACAGGGTTCTTTTGACTCTAATCTCATTTCATGATCATGGATCAGTAATCAATTAAGGTTAAGATTTTGTGGTGAAGTGCATACCTATTTCATATATTCTATAACCAGTAGCTTTAATATATATTTGGTGTATGGAATGACTGTAAGGTAAACATTTTGGTCTAGCAAGTTTTATCTGACTTTGACCCACATTGTTCCTTGGTTAAATGAAAATTTGTTTAAGTCAATTTCTCAGAAACTATAAGCAATACGTCAACTGTACTTGATGTATGGAATGATCAGATGTAAAGTTTGAAATTAAAAGGTTCATGATCTAGACCTCATTTTTATACGACCGCAAAAATTTTAATTTTTCGTTGTATATTGCTATCACGTTGGCGTCGTCGTCGTTGTCGTCGTCATCGTCGTCGTCCGAATACTTTTAGTTTTCGCACTCTAACTTTAGTAAACGTGAATAGAAATCTATGAAATTTTAACACAAGGTTTATGACCACAAAAGGAAGGTTGGGATTGATTTTAGGAGTTTTGATCCCAACGTTTTAGGAATTAGGGGCCAAAAAAGGGCCCAAATAAACATTTTCTTGGATTTCGCACAATAACTTAAGTTTAAGTAAATAGAAATCTATGAAATTTTGACACAAGGTTTATGACCACAAAAGGAAGGTTGGGATTGATTTTGGGAGTTTTGGTTCTAACAGTTTAGGAATTAGGGGCCAAAAAAGGGCCCAAATAAGCATTATTCTTGGTTTTCACACAATAACTTTAGTTTAGGTAAATAGAAATCAATGAAATTTAAACACAAGGTTTATGACCACAAAAGAAGGTTGGTATTGATTTTGGGAGTTGAGGTCTGAACAGTTTAGGAATTAGGGGCCAAAAAGGGGCCCAAGTAAGCATTATTCTTGGTTTTCGCACCATAACTTTAGTTTAAGTAAATAGAAATCTATGAAATTTAAACACAAGGTTTATGACCACAAAAGGAAGGTTGGTATTGATTTTGGGAGTTGAGGTCTGAACAGTTTAGGAATTAGGGGCCAAAAAGGGGCCCAAGTAAGCATTATTCTTGGTTTTCGCACCATAACTTTAGTTTAAGTAAATAGAAATCTATGAAATTTAAAAACAAGGTTTATGACCACTAAAGGAAGGTCGGGTTTGATTTTGGGAGTTTTGGTCTCAACAGTTTAGGAATAAGGGGC
Organism: Mytilus galloprovincialis; assembly: GCF_965363235.1. NCBI lineage: Eukaryota > Metazoa > Mollusca > Bivalvia > Mytilida > Mytilidae > Mytilus > Mytilus galloprovincialis. The sequence continues at coordinate 43,600,930 of NC_134844.1, forward strand.
CCAAAGGGTCCAAAATTGAACTTAGTTTGATTTCATCAAAAATTGAATAATTGGGGTTCTTTGATATGCCGAATTTAACTGTGTATGTAGATTCTTAATTTTTGGTCCCGTTTTCAAATTGGTCTACATTAAGGTCCAAAGGGTCCAAAATTAAACTTAGTTTGATTTTGACAAAAATTGAATCCTTGGGGTTCTTTGATATGCTGAATCTAAAAATGTACTTAGATTTTTATACGACCCCAAAAAAATTTTGGGTTCGTATAATGGTATGATGTCGTCGTCTGTGCCGTCTGCGTCGTCTGCATCATCGTCGTCCGAAGACACTTTGGTTTCCGGATAATAACTTTAGTTTAAGTGAATAGATCTTAATGAAATTTTTTCAGAAGGTTCAATACCACAAAAGGAAGGTTGGGATTTATTTTGGAGATGATGGTCCCAATCGTTTAGGAATTAGGGGCCCAAAAGTGGCCAAAACAAGCATTTTTCTAGTTTCAGGATAATAACTTGTTTACAAGTATTTCAATTGCTCTGAAATTATACCGCAATGTTTAAAATCACAAGTAGAAGGTTTGGATTCATTTAAGGGGTTATGGGGCCAAATTTTAGGAAGTAAGGGCCAAAAAGGGGCCAACACAACCATTTTTCTAGTTTCCAGACAATACCTTGTGTGTAATTGCATGGATCTCTCTGAAATTGTACCACAATGTAGCATATAATAAAGGTAAGGCTGGGATTAAGTTTTGGGTTAATTGCCCAAAACATGTAGGAATTAAGGGCCAAAAAGAAGCATGTTTCTAGTTTCCAAACAATCATGACAATATCTTGTGTTTAAGTGTATGGATCTCTTTGAAATCGTACTACAAGGTTCAATATTACAAAGGAAAGCATGGAATTGAGTTTAAGGGTTATTGCTCCAAAGGGGGAGGGGGTCAATAAAGTGGGGGGTGGATCTCAGTTTACAATTTTTTTTAAGGGATTTTTTTTTTTTTCAACATTTTTCAAATTTCAAATTTTGAAAAGTTTCAAGAAGAAATACATGTATTCAATTGCACAGTATTGTGCAATAGATGTGTTAGATCTTTAACCACATTAATTTTGTGGCAAAAACCTATATTATGTCAAAAATTTGATCACAATCAAAATTCAGACAGTATCAAGCTTGAATATTGTGACCAAATTTGCCCCAACTGTTCAGGGTTCGACCACTGGGGTCGTATAAAGCTGCACCCTGCGGAGCACCTGGTTGATTATTGGCCCAGTTTTCAAGTAGGTCCAAATCGGATCCAAATTAAACTTTGTTTGATTTCATCAAAAATTGAATAATTGGGGTTCTTTGATATGCCAAATCTTACTGTGTATGTAGATTCTTAATTTTTAGTCCCGTTTTCAAATTGGTCTACATTAAAGTCCAAAGGGTCCAAAATTAAACTAAGTTTGATTTTAACAAAAATTGAATTCTTGAGCTTTTTTGATATGCTGAATCTAAACATGTACTTAGATTTTTGATTATGGGCCAAGTTTTCAAGTTGGTTCAAATCAGGATCCAAAATTATTATATTAAGTATTGTGCAATAGCAAGAAATTTTCAATTGCACAGTATTGCGCAATAGCAAGAAATCTTCAATTGCACAGTATTGTGCAATAGCAAGAAATTTTCAATTGCACAGTATTGTGCAATAGCAAGAAATCTTCAATTGGACAGTATTGTGTAATAGCAAATATTTTCAATTGCACAGTATTGCGCAATAGCAAGAAATATTTAATTGCACAATATTGTGCAATAGCAAGAAATTTTCAATTGATTGGAGTTATCTTTCTTTGTTCAGAATAGTAGTTGAATCAACTTAAATCATTGTTTTATACAATATACAATGTATATTCACTTTTACTACCAACTGATAAATTAAAACAATCTTTACCATTCAGTGATAACAAGCACCTTTTGTTACATTTTAATATTTTATGATGTATTTAAATGAGTAGTTATTGTTGCAAACTCCATTAGAAATTTGAATTGAGATCAGTTTTGGAAAAAGGGAAAGGGGGATGTGAAAAAAAAATGGGGGGGGGGGGGTATAAATTTTTCTCATTTCAGATTTCATAAATAAAAAGAAAATTTCTTCAAACATTTTTTTGAGAGGATTAATATTCAACAGCATAGTGAATTGCTCAAAGGAAAAAAAAATATTTTAAGTTCATTAGACCACATTCATTCTGTGTCAGAAACCTATGCTGTGTCAACTATTTAATCACAATCCAAATTTAGAGCTGAATCCAGCTTGAATGTTGTGTCCATACTTGCCCCAACCGTTCAGTGTTCAACCTCTGCGGTCGTATAAAGCTGCGCCCTGCGGAGCATCTGGTTATGGTTTATTGGTCACTGTAATTTTTTCATGGTAAAATCCGTTACACAGATACTATTAGCAAAAGGTTATTTATATTTTGGTGTCTGAAATTACTGCAAGGTGTACACATTTGTTTGGCAGGTTTCATATGACTGCGTTTGCATGATTCATTGGGCAATATTATATTTTTATGGTAAGGTCCATTCTCCAGATTATTATAACCATTAGGTCAACAACATTTAAAATATGAAAAGTATATTGTGTACATGTCTGTGTGACCTTGACCCAGCATCACTTTCATGGTACAAAATATAGTTATAATAACATTGTTTTCATAGTTCTTGTCTCTGATGCTATAATAGATAGATTAACTATATGTTGTGTATTGAATGATTTGAAGGTGTGCAGGTCTGTCTGGCAGTTCATCCAAACTTGATTTTATTTTCGCGGTTCATCAGCCAATGTTTAGTTTTTGTCGAGCCTGCAACTTTTGTTGCAGAAAGCTCGACATAGGGATAGTGATCCGGCGGCGGCGTTAGTTCACTTCTTAAAAGCTTTATATTTTAGAAGGTGGAAGACCTGGATGCTTCATACTTTGTATATAGATGCTTCATGTTACGAAGTTTCCGTCAGTCACATTTCCAATGTCTTTGACCTCATTTTCATGGTTCAGTGACCACTTGAAAAAAAGTTCAAATTTTTTGTAATGTTGAATTCTCTCTTATTATAAGTAATATGATAACTATATTTGATATGTGCGTACCTTGCAAGGTCCTCATGTCTGTCAGACAGTTTTCTATTGACCTCGACCTCATTTCATGGATCAGTGAACAAGATTAAGTTTTGGTGGTCAAGTCCATATCTCAGATACTATAAGCAATAGGGCTAGTATATTCGGTGTATGGAAGGACTGTACGGTGTACATGTCCAACTGGCAGGTGTCATCTGACCTTGACCTCATTTTCATAGTTCAGTGGTTATAGTAATATTTTTGTGTTTTGGTCTGTTTTTCTCATACTATATGCAATAGGTCTACTATATTTGTTGTATAGAATGATTGTAAGGTGTACATGTCTAGCGGGCAGATGTCATGTGACCTTGACCTCATTTTTAGGTTCAGTGGTCAAAGTGAAGTTTTGAGTTTTGGTCTTTTTATCTTATACTATATTCCAATAGGTCAACTATATTTGGTATATGGAAATATTTTATGATCTTTATGCCAGTCGCGCAGGTTTTATTTGACCGTGACCTCATTTTCACGGTTCATTGCACAGTGTTAAGTTTTTGTGTTTGGTCTATTTTTCTTAAACTATAAGTAATGGGTCAACTATATATGTTGTATAGAAGCATTGTTAGCTGTACATGTCTGCATGGTATGGTTCATCTGACCTTGACCTCATTTTCAAGGTTCATTTGTCTTTGTTTAGTTATCTTTGTTAATGTTCAGTTTATGTGACAGTTGTAATAAAGCTTAGCTTTATACTTAGAACTAACAAATGTATCAACATGATATCAATGATTAGTATAAAAGGCGAGACATTTCAGCGTGTGCACTCTTGTCTTGGTTACGTATGATTTTCTATAAGCAATAGGTTAACCATATTTGGTTAATGGAATGATTGTAAGGTGTAAATGTTTTCTTTTACGAGGGTTCATTTTACCTCTTTCTCATTGCTATGAATAATTTATAACGTTAATTCTATGCTATACTTGTTGTATAACTTTCTTCTGTTAGACGTTCTACAGTAATACAATCATGATCAGTAAAGTGTGCAGGCGAGATATTTCTGTAATTGCACTTTTGTTAATTAATATCCTGCATGCAGCCTTTGCTGTTGAGCGATTTTATAATTTTTCTCTAGTTTTAGTTTTCATTATTCAGTGTTCAAATAATAACATAATTTTTTTACAGGTATTCATACTTTCTGATTGTTTTTTTCTCCACATGGATGTATACCCTACACCTTTGTTTTTTTTCTCCACATGGATGTATACCCTACACCTTTGTTTTTTTCTCCACATGAATGTATATCCTACACCTTTGTAAGACCAAAATTCCCTCTATGCTTTCCAGAGCCACCTGTTAATATGAGGCTCTTTATTTCCAGGCGGCCATGTTTTCTGCGACTTCCCTTTCTCACTTTTCCCACACTTTATTCTCTTTTAACCCATAAGCTCAATGTCATAAGTATAACAAAAGAAAATACAACTACTGTTTTTTCTTACTTTCAAAGGCTAATAACATATCATGCCAAAACAGCTATGTGATAATCATAAAGAAATGCCTTCATACCAAGTAAACCACTTGCTAAATGTCATAGAGATCATGTCCTCTATAGGTTTTTTTCAGGATTTATCATATAAAAGATAACTGTTGCAACAACTCATGGAATGGTTAACATCACATTTATTATTAAGCACAAATAATTTTGATGAGGTGATATTTCTACTTTATTTCCGGGGCTTGATTCAGAAGGAGAAATGGGCAAAATCTTCTCCTTGTGTCCTCTTAATTAGTTATGATCTGGTGAATGGATTATACAGCCAAAACTGCCAAATTTAATCACCAAGAATTAATAAAAACTTTTACTCGCTTATCATTTTTAAAATATGGACCTCGAGTATATAATAATTTTCTTCCTGTTTTGTTAATATATCGTGTGTTTCGAATACACTAATGACATTTTAGTTTTACAATTAATGTTTCATTATCTGAAATATATATGGATCATTGTAAATTTCTTATTTTATAATTTCATAATTTTAGCTGCTTTCAAATAATGCTTACGGGAGGTTGACTCCATTGCCAGTTCTTAGAAAAATACCAGAAATTGTGTTTTGCAAATATTTAATGCCAAAAAATAATGACAGTTTTCTTGAACCATCATGTTAGTCCTCTGGTTTTATTTAACCGAAGTAAAAATTTTCCCCGTAAAGTGAATTACACTTAAGCACTTACTGCTATTTTTATAATGCAGGACAATGCAGTAGAAATAAAAATTCTTATTTGAACAGTATTTGACTGCATCTTTCAAAAATTCTGTTGATTATTTTTGTGTCGTTAATATTTTTCCGTTTAAACATCAACATATTATGAAGACGAAACGCGAGTCTGGCGTACTAAATTATAATCCTGGTACCTTTGATAACTATTCGTACATTCCCTGATTAAATTGCATGATTGATTCCTGTTATTGATACTATACACATCACAGGAAAACAGCAACAAAACACGAATCTTTGGACAAATAAGATAGCTTTATTCACAATTCTATGATCAATAGTTTTATTTTCTTCACACATACTGACATATGATAAATAGAAAATAAAGACAATAGTAGTATACCGCTGTTCAAAAGTCATAAATCGATTTAACTGAAACAAATCAGGGTACAAACAAAAACTGAGGGAAACACATCAACCATAAGAGGAAACAAAACAGAAAAACAGAAACACTGAACTACTACAAAAACAATCGCCAGCATACATTATATAATAGTTCATTTCAACATGTAAACCACAGAATGACAACGAACACCTAAATAAAAAAACAAACTTTGGACTGTACAAAACTAAAACTACAAGAAGTAAACGTGAAAGTACTGACACAGCCCAAGAGACTTTCTGTCTTTCAATAATACAAAAAACAATAGAAATTGTGGCTCAAAACCTCAGTCTTGTTATAAGTATCGACGCTTTTACAATCCCATATAATAAAACTATGAAAAGAAGCATTCAGTTTTTAAAGTTTTCAGCTAAAACCGTAAAATTAAGAGTCGTATCAAACTTCAGTTTGTTTTTCAATTAATTGTCATGGATTTCACGTGCAGTAAGGAAGTAAAACATATATCCAAATGGAATGATTCACAATTGTTGTCAGGCAATTAAAATTTGAAATATGATGAAGCATACATAAAGTGTTATTATTTTGTATGAAAATTTGAAATTTAAAAAAAATTTGATAAAGAAAGATGAAAATATTGCTTATAGATATAGGAAGATGTGGTATGAGTGCCAATGAGGCAACTCTCCATCCAATTAACAATTTATAAAGTATTATTTGTTTATGGGGTATTTATTCCTTGTGTGTCCCTCCCTCTAATAAATGCTTTGTTGATTTTTTGCAATTTTGTCTGAATTTAGTTAAAGTTCGTGGTAAAAATTTGTCCTTGATATGCAATTTTGTTAAAAATTGAAGGAAAAATTGAACATTAATAATTAGTGCAAATGATAATTTTTTAAGATTAATCATATTTTATTGAAATCTGTACATTTGTTAGTTTAAAACATCAAGTACCGGTACCTTATCCCGGCCTCGTTAATATTAGTAAATACACATATTTATACAGTTGTTAGTTTTTGTTAGTATTATACCTACAATAATAATCAAGTATAACAAATGCACAGGTTTTGAGAATATATATAGTTTTTTATATTAAATTTCATTTTTTTCCTATTTGCACATGAACATAATGAGTTATACACACTTGTATGCATAATAGTTATATACACTAAACAGAAGATATATAATATATTTGATAGACACAGCTGTTTGATACATTGCAGAAAATGAGTTTAAGGCATAGGCTGTTTGGATATGAAATATATAAAATTGAGAATGGAAATGGGGAATGTGTCAAAGAGACAAAATATATACATTATATGTGGAGTCTATTTGTTCTTTGTTTTTATGAAAGTAAAGGAGTTTTTTCTATTAATAAGTTTTCTTTTAATGATGAAATGATAAATTAATAATGCTAATTTTTGGTCAGAAAAATGTGAAGTTATATTTCTTTATTTTTTCTTTGTTTTTTTTATAAAGGTGAATTTTTGTTTACAAAGAAATTTAAAAATTCAACATTTACCAAACGAAATCTTCCAGGTGTGACTTGTTTATTCCAATATATGTAAATTTGTCAGATTTACTGTGACCGACCCTGATGAGTAAACAAGGTCGATAAAAACCACCATAGTCGTTGTAGGTTTACTGTAGTATTGTATGGGAAAATATCTCAGTGCAAGTCCTGGATTTAACAGGTAATTATTTGTTTTGATTTTTCAATTTTTGGGGAAATATATATATATATTAAAGTGTAATAGCATCTTTTTAAAGTATATTTACTGTAATGATATACAGTGTTAATCATAATGTTAGTCTACTGACTATAATAATAACTCAATATACGAATTATAATCAGTACATGTTTTTATTTTGTTCTGTAACACGACTGTCCCTTGTTATGTACGGTGGTTAATGATAGCATTGTTTGTATGAAGCATTTCCTAAATCACAATAATTAACCTCATAGTTTTGTCTGATTATCCTAAATCACAACAATTAACCTCATAGTTTTGTCTGATTATCCAAAATCACAATAATTAACCTCATAGTTTTGTCTGATTATCCAAAATCACAATAATTAACCTCATAGTTTTGTCTGATTATCCAAAATCACAATAATCAATCTCATAGTTTTGTCTGATTATCCAAAATCCCAATAATTAACCTCATAGTTTTGTCTGATTATCCTAAATCACAATAATTAACCTCATAGTTTTATCTGATTATCCTAAATCACAATAATCAATCTCATAGTTTTGTCTGATTATCCAAAATCACAATAATTAACCTCATAGTTTTGTCTGATTATCCTAAATCACAATAATTAACCTCATAGTTTTGTCTGATTATCCAAAATCACAATAATTAACCTCATAGTTTTGTCTGATTAATATCCAAAATCACAATAATTAACATCATAGTTTTGTCTGATTATCCAAAATCACAATAATTAATCTCATAGTTTTGTCTGATTATCCAAATCACAATAATTAACCTCATAGTTTTGTCTTATTATCCAAAATCACAATAATAAGTAAAGTAAAAAAAGACAAATACAACCAAAAAAGAAATAAAGAAGTTAAGATAAGCTTTGTGTCCTTTTTTATATCATATGGAGTATGCTATATTGATCGATAATAAATGCACTTAAATGTAAAAGACAAGTTAAAAACTTCAGTGTTTTTATTTTTATTATTTTGAACCAAATCATTATTAATGACACTTATATGACTTAATTTCAGTAGTCCCCTAAAAAATTCCAATTTTTATATTTTCAAAATATTCTGAAATGCTTTTTTTTTGTATTTTATTTTAGTCTTAGACAATCAAACAACCTACAAACAAGATGAGGGAAAAATTATAATTCTAAATTCATCAATTATCCAGAAAAAATACATTTAATTTGCATTTGAAAGTTAAAAATATATTTTTCCATTAAACTGATTACCCATAGTTCTTATCGCACTCAGATTTACCTCATTTTCTTTTATAGTAGGCATTGATTGATAAACCCATTAATGAGATTAAATAGCACGCGCATGAGAAAAAGATTGTCGGTTTCCTCTCACCCTATGGGGTCTGTTTTTACGATCCATGTCATTTTTTTTTAATAGAGCATGCAAGACTCTTTTTCAAGACAATTATAAATGATGCTTTAATTGTCTGATCATTTCTTAAAAAGTGTTTCGGTCAACATACTTAGTATTTGATATACATGTGATTTATAACGCAATATAGATCAAGGTATAATCATTTATGCCAAAACAGTGTTTTTTTTAAGAATTTCATGTTAGTAGTTTGTGAAAAAAATCCTTTAGATTGAAACTGCCTCTGTCAGATTTGGTATACGCCAAAATAAATTTTAAAAACTTAATTAATTTTTAACTGCAGACCTTTTTAAGTTTTCTTTCGCAACATTTTTTGTTTTCCATTGACGGCCTGCAACTATAAAATAAGCTTTTTAAAGTAATTTTTTCAACCATGTTTAAAATATCTGTTTAAATAGAAACTGTTTTTTTTTTATGGTAAAATGATGATTGCTTGCCATTAAAATCCACATAACCAATATATTAATCAAAATTAAATCTATAAAACATTAAACAAACATAGAAAAAATGCTTACGGTCGTAACCGATTTTAGTAATTTGAAGACGTTGTATACGTGTGTGGTCTCTTCACCAGACTCATTTATTATGTGTTGATCTCTGTTATTTCTGTTGCTTCCGGTTAAATTAGCTCAATAATTAGAATAAAAGATTTCACCGTTTTTTCAATGCTTTTCCAGTCAATTATTAAAAGCGTTCATTGATGGGACTTTTATATCCCTTTCATGAATGTGACCTACCGAATTAGACTATTTAACGGATTTGTTATCACAAAAGCAACACGACGGGTACTACATGTGGAGCAGGATCTGCTTACCCTTCCGGAGCACCTGAGTGTATTGGGGAGTTCGTGTTGTTTATTCTTTAGTTTTCTATGTTGTGTCATGTGTGCTGTTTTTTGTTTGTCTTTTTTCATTTTTAGCCATGGCGTTGTCAGTTTGTTTTAGATTTATGGTTTGAATGTCCCTTTGGTATCTTTCGTCCCTCTTTTATAACCTTATCTGATAGCTTGTTCCATATTTTGATGATTTTTACAGCAAAGCAATTTTCCATCAAACTTTTTTCGAATAGTTTGGGAATGATTTTGTTACTATTTACTCTCATGGGTTTTTTTTTCTGTGTTTCATATAAATTTGAGAAATGTACTTGTTTCTGGGTCGTACTTTCCATTCAGTATCTTAATTTTATTAAACAAGGTATCTGTTGTGTTGCTGTTTTTTCGTATAGTCTTATTTTTTTTTGTATATATTTCATTTGAAAAAAGTTCCTATAATGAACTAGCATAAAGCAACATTCAATTTCCAATGGCCCCAGGATCACGGCTTATAATGCATGATGTACATGTACACTGATTGCACGATGTACGACGGAAGCCAAATGATGAGAAAATCTCACTTGGATTTTCCGGCCAGGTGAGCTAGAAATATTTGCTCACTGATGCATGTACATTATACTATATCTCTTATCAGTAAACACATCATGCACGAATAAGCATACAAGTGTATGGAGTTTAAAGATGTGTACCGACTGATGCATACTTTTTCATATCTCTAATCAGTTAACACAGAATGCATGAATGTGCATACTAGTGCTTGAAGTTTTAATAAAAAATAAACTTATCACAGATAACAGGATTAAATTTTGTATTTACACCAGACGCACGTTTCGTCTACAAAAGACTCATCAGTGACGCGCTCGAATCCAAAAAAAGTTAAAAGGCCAAATAAAGTATGAAGTGAAGAGCATTGAGTACCTAAAAGTTTTGTAAAATACAGGTAAGGTTATATATTCCTGAGGTAGAAAAGCCTCAAAATTTCAAAACTTCAAAAGTTTTGAAAACCTATTTGTAAATATGACCATATCAATGATAATTCATGACAGAACAGCAGTGCTGACTACTGGGCGGATGATACCCTCGGGGAATCAAAATGTTTTCATTTAAGTTTTTTAGTTTTTATTAACCATTCAAAATCTTCCAGGTGTGACTTTCTTTTTCATTTAGTGGTATATATGTATTTAAATTGTCAGATTAACTTATTTTAAGCAGGATCTGCTAACCCTTTCGGAGCACCTGGGATCACCCCTAGTTTTTGGTGGGGTTCGTGTTGCTTATTCTTTAGTTTTCTATGTTGTGTCATGTGTACTATTGTTCGTCTGTTTGTCTTTTTCATTTTAAGCCATGACCTTGTCAGTTTATTTTCGATTTATGAGTTTGACTGTATCTTTCGTCCCTCTTTTTTTTTTAAGAGAACAGATAAAAGTGCAGTGCTTTAATTTAAGGGCATACGATACAGTTTTGATGCCGTATTTACATTTTGATAAAAATTTCCATATAGACTAATTTTTACCTGAATAAATCAAATATGTAATAAAAAATATACGTTCATGTGCTACTTTTTCAGTAAAATGAGGTCGAAATTTTGTATATTTGCTCAAAATTCGGATTTGTGGCCGTATTTTCCCTTTCGAAAGAAAGACATAACTTTTTTGTTTTAAAAGGTAAACACAATTTGTTTTTTGTTAAACAACTTGTAATTTCTGTATTTTATAAACATCCTAAATATTTATACTTTTTTTTCAGAAATAACTCATATTTATCAAATGTTCATGAATGTAGAAAAAAAATCATTGTTTGCTGTACATTTATCAAATTTAAAAAAAAATGCACTATTTAAGTTTTAATGAAAATTGGTACACATGATCTTCTTGCATAATCAAACAGAATGGCATTTTTAAAAAGAGGGGTTCATGAACTCGTTTTCAACTTTGAATGATAAAAATCAGTCGAAAACATAATCTTTTCCCAATAAGTCATAGTTTGACGTCGCGAAAATAACAATCTGCGTTAGCAACGTCATTACCTCCCCTGTAACTGTATCGTATGCCCTTAACGCATAAAACAAACAAAGGGTGTGTATATGTCATGCTTTGTTTGACCATGGTTTTCTTATAAGTCATAAGAAAGATTAAATTATTTATTCACCATTCTTAGTATATGCCTCATCTAATTTGTTTAACCGATTTACATTATTCTAAGGAGGGTTACTTTTAATCAATGTAAAACAATGGAAGTTTTTGATTGTACTCGTAAAAACTGAATGAACTCTAAAATTGGAAATATTACTTCCCTTATTGACTATATGGAGAATATGATATGGCTTTTTCATTACACACCCATACCAAACCGAAACGACACCAATATAATAACAAGAGCTCTGATTATATAGAGGGATTATAGTGGTTGAGTGTTGATACTGTGTGCGATATTGAAAAAATCCTTATCATATACACTTTATTATAAACAATAAGTTGATGATCTTTTTTATTGATTTTCCTATTCAAAATTGATTCACACACATAAAAAATAATTATTTTGAAATGGTCTGCAAAATACATAAAATATTCATGGTGACTGGAATTGGAAGAAACTTTTGTATTAATAGATTTAAAAAACTAAATCAATTCCTTTCGTCAATATTCAAACTTCATACTTTCACTATTTTTGTGGGATTTCCCCAATGAGAGGTGTTGACATGAATTTTGAAATTCTTCATCGTATAATCTGAACACCTCAAAACAGGCATTAAAATGAGCTAAAAGGGTATTTAAGCTCATACATGCTTTTGAATTGAGGCAACAGTATAATTAATGATTTATGACAATATAACAGGAGCATAATATCTTGTTTCGTTTAGGGGGATTTTGAAAAATTGGCAGGTAAAATTTAGAAATTGATGTTCAATAAATATGCAGTGTTTTCATCGGTATTAAGGTAGCACAATACAAAGATTGTTTTACTTCCAATCACTAACCTTTGAAATGCTGTAACTTTTTTATGAATGCATAGAAAATAATAAAAGAAGTATATATAGATAGATAAAAGATTAATCTTTTAAATGAATGCAATATTTTTATTATGCAATCATTATGTAATCAATTATTATGTAATTAGTGGCAAAATCTGGGTAAGTTCACTTGAATGAATTTAGCTCTATCATCTCTTTAACTATATAGAAAATTTCAACGGAATCTTAATCAACACATCATGGGCTTCAAAAGGATGTCTCAGATTGTCTCTATGGTGTTCCATTCTCTCATAAATCTCTAATTAGTGTAAACATCCTAACCACATAAAAGAAGATAATGTTTAATTAGGTGTAAAATTTGTTCTATACATTCTATCTGAAATCTGAGACACTCTTTTGTAGATAATGGTCATAGGAACAACATATAATAAAATCAACCCTCTAGGGATACCTATGCAGAAGCTAATTTCATTTGAAAGTGGAAATTTGGTAAAAAATATTTTAGACACAGTTAACATTATAATTGGTGACATAATTGTTGCATAATACTAACATTGCATTTATTTGAAAGAGTAATCTGTTAGCTATCCAAAACTACCACTTTTATAAATTTTCAAGCATTATTAAGAAAGTTACAGCATTTCAAAACTTGGGAGTTGGAGTTAAAAAATCTTTCTATTGTGCTACCTTAATCAATCATACTTGTGCTAGTGGTACAGTTTCAGACCCTATTGTTTTCTTTTATTTAAGGAATGGACAAGTTACCTCCTTGTAAAGTATGTGATGGAAGAAGCTCGGGTCTCCATTATGGGGTGATGACTTGTGAATCATGTAAAGTGAGTGTGTATATAACATTTGAATTTTTATTGATAATATGTGAATCATACAAAAGATTCATGATAAGGCCAAAAATTAAATTTAGATTGTTTGATGCTGCCTAGCTACCTTCTTATACATTTTTAAGTTTTGAAACGATTAAAAAAATATAAAAAACATAAACTTCTTGTAAATTTATAAGAATGTGATGCAACATGACATATATCGAGAAATTTTCAAATGAGATCCTTATAAAGTAAGATTGTTAAATGTCAGCAAACAAAGTTCATACATTTCAAACGATGGATTTGATAGTTTAGTTTTAGTTTAAACACATTTTTAAGTGGTTTGATATGCAAAAGGAATGAGTATAAATAAGTGATAAAAAAAATAGGTTAATTTGGTTGATCTATCCTGCAAATTGGTACGAAATTGCCACTTTTCCATGGTCTATTCATTAGATCGATTATGACTTTTTTCAGTCACAACATATATCTTTTCCTCAATGGCAGTGGAGATATGGGATTTCTTCATTATTATGAAAATGAAAATCTTTTTTGTTTTTGTCAAATTGATTCTATTCTGTAGTCTAAACAAGCTTAAAAAATGTCTGATGTTAACCATTGATGCCAGAAGCAGACTTAGGACGTCAAACTCTTTAGATGCCAAAGACGAGAACAGTGTATTGCAGAATTATACATTTAACAAAAAGAGAAATAAGATTCCCATTTATTCAGAATTGGATATTGCTTGATTCAAGTTGATATCAAGTGATGCCAAATTCTCACTTGTTAAGAAACTTAAAAAGAGTGTCAACCATTTCTTAGACAAATGTTCAGATCACTCAGGATGTGACCTTTTACTGATTCTATCTGTAACATGTCATTATCAGAGAAGCTCAGAAATGTGCCATCTGCAAATGATTTTACATCAAGAAGGTTTTCAGTAAATCATTTATATAAATGATAAATAAAAGAGGTCCTTATATTGAAACCTATGAGACACCAGCTGAAACATTGCAAAGTTCATAGGATAATTGTTTGATAATTACTACTGTTGTATGTTGTTCATGTGACTACCAATACATTACAATAAATTGCCCTCAATATCATAAGACATTATTTTATGTAATATTATATAAATTACACATAGCTGAGAGGCTAATACAGCAGATTGTTACCCCTAGAAAACATTGTCACCCGCGGCCAATCTGCTCTATCACCCTCTCAGCTATATGTTTTTTAATTCATTATACTGCATGTACTATCATTATTGTCTTTTACAGATTAATTATATTTCAAAAGTATTTTCTATGACGTCACGTACATAACAACGTTACGCGTATTAGGAAAAATAACAATGATGTTTTACTTTTTTATTTTGATAGTCAAAATTAAAAAATCTGCGCCAAAACGTAGAACTTATAGCATTGTATTAAATTACTTGATGTAAATTCAATCCATTGTCCTTTAAATTGTCGATTTTGGATTGGTCTGGACGAGAGGGTGACATTAAAAACAATGTCACCCGCTCAGCCATGTAATAGAGTGAATTAACACCCTCGTGTTACTCAATCAAAATATGTCATTTTAACGTGAAGTATAAAAATACTTGATGTCAAATGTTATTGAAAGTTTAAAAAAAAAATCATATGAAGAAATGTCACTTATTTTCAAATGAGTTTGGGATACAAATTTAAATTTGTAATTATATATTTGAAAGAAAATCAGACTGATATTCATATATTAGTTTATTTCATAGTAATTGATAGAATACAGGTTTAGAGACAACTCACTCCATTATTTTTCCAACACAAGTTATAAATGATATTAGTCTATTGTTAGACATAAATGAACTTTCTTATTTTTTAAAAATTGAAAGTATTTCTACACAGGTTTATTTGATATTATCTATAAAATTATTGCTACTTTACAGTGCCTATTTTCAAAAGTTTATTGTTTATATTATTAGATCAAGATGCTTTATAAGGATGTAGAATTTGTACAGCAGATTTTATTACAGATTTGATTGGTTGTTGGTGTTTAATACCACTTTTATCACTGTTTGCTATATTATGTCAGTATTTGTCGCCCCTTAGAAGAAAGTCGCAGTATGCGAGTCATAGCTATTACAATCTGGCAGAGGCGGATACAGCGTAAAATATTTGTTTAAAAATTTAAATTTCAGAAGGTTGTTACCTGGATGCTTCATTCTTTGTGTGCAGGGACCTTATGCTACGAGTTTTCCATCTGTCATATGTCCATTGTCCTTGACCGCATTTTCATGGTCCAGTGACTGCTTGAAAAAAGTGAAATACTTACTTATTACGAGTAACAAGGTAACTACATTTGGCATATGGGTTCCTTGCAACCTATTCATGTCCGTCAGGTGGAATTGATTTGACTTCGACCTTATTGCATGGATCAGTGATTAAGGTTAAAGTTACGTGGTCAAGTTCGTATCTCAGACACTATAGGCAATAGTTCAACAATATTTGGTGTATGGTGTAAGTTTTACATGTCCGACTGACAGGTTTCATCTGACCTTGACATCAACTTCATGGTTCGTTGGACAATTTTCAGTTTTTGTGGTTTGGATTATTCCTTAGATACTATAAGCAATAGGTCACTTTTTTTTAGTGAATGGAACAATTGTGAGGTACATATCTGTCTGGTAAGGTGCATATCACCTTGACCTTATTTTCTTGTTACATGGGCCAATGATAAGTTTTCTTAATTTGTCAGTTTATCAGATACTATAAGCAATATGTCTATATGTGGTGTATTGAAAGGTCGTAAGGTGTACATATATATAGGAAGAAGTGGTATGAGTGCCAATGAGACAACTCTCCATCCAAGTCACAATTTATTAAAGTAAACCATGATAGGTCAAGGTATGGCCTTCAACACGAAGCCTTGTCTCGCACCGAACAGAAAGTTATAAAGGACCCAAAAAATTACTAGTGTAAAACCATTCAAAGGGGAAAGCCAACGGTCTAATCTATATAAAAACGAGAAACGAGAAACACGTATGAACTACATAAACAGGCTACAACTACTGTACATCAGATTCCTGACTTAGGACAGGTCCAAACATTTGCAGAGGGATTAAACGTTTTAATGGAACCAAGCCTTCTCCCTTTATTGAAACAATAGTTAACATCACAACATAGAAAGACACACTTTAAAATATTAATTTGAAGGCTTAACTTAATAAAAAAACGCAAATTAACACACAATGAAATTTGATCTGTGATACCTGCATGCAAATACATAGTTAATAAAAATAAGAAGGGATAAATAATTAAGGTCAAAAGTAAATAAACAGGTTTAAACAAAGTTAAAATATGATACCACTCTGAAATGTTAAACAATTTAAAAAAAATCATCACTTTTAAATTATACACAGATAAATGGAAATAATTTTGTTGTTAAGTATACTTCTTCTTATGTGTGTATTAAATCTTCTGTTTAGGAATACCAAGAAATTTCTTTAATATCAATAACACTTATCTAACACTTGGTTTATATTGGGTAAATATCAACAATAAAACTACTTGTTAACAATTAGTGCTAGATAAAATTCATGTACAGGCGTTAGAACAGTATGTAAGGAGAAATGAAATAATTTTGATGTTCATAGTACAAAGGAGTGACATGTCCGTCTGGCAGGGTTTATATAACCCTGACTTCATTTTCATGGTTCATTGATCAATGTTGATATTTTGTAGTTTTATTTGTTTCTCAAGTACTATTATCAATAGCACCATTATATTTGGTGTACATAATGATTGCAAGGTGTAAATGACTGTCTGGCAGTTTTCGTCTGAACTTTTTTACATGGAAAATTCGTTAATGTTTAGTTTTTATGTTACTTGCAATTAAACCTTCATATTACAAACTGTTAACATGAATTCAATGGTAAGTAAAACAGATGAGACATTTTAGCGTGTGCACTCTTGTGAATTGTAAAGATAGCCGAAGTTCAGAGAGGGAACAACGGAATTTCAGCAGGAAAACTGACAATAGTAGTCAATTAAGATGTAAGCATACCTGCCAACTGTCACTATTTGCTGGGGGATTTCCCCCATAGAGGCTCCCAAATTGAAATTTTAAAAGAGCAATTTTGTCCACAATTTTAAACAAAACAATTAATTTTACATTGACATTAGGCTTATAAAAGTATGAAGAAGCCAAAAAACAACACTAAAATGTATTTGAAGGCCTTCTTGAATGTTTTTTATGACTATGACAGCAATCTTGAACACAAAACCCTCATGGGCATTTTGAAAAGTTGGCAGGTATGTTTAAGTCAAAGGCACCTGCCACTGTAAGTTTTGAACCGCACAACCTCAGTGTTATCAGGCTAGAGAAACAGTTTTGAACCTCACAACCTCAGTGTTGTCAGGCTAGAGAAACAGATTTGAACCTCACAACCTCAGTGTTGTCAGGCTAGAGAAACAGTTTTGAACCTCACAACCTCAGTGTTGTCAGGCTAGAGAAACATTAGATGAACTACCCAGGGCCACAGAAGAATCTCATCATAGATTTGACAATATAAGATAGCAGTGCATGATACAACACATTACATTATCAAAGAAGAACATTATGTTATTTGTGGATTAGATGACTTGAAATAAGGAAGTAACTTAGTTACAGCAACTAATTTCGTTAAAATTGTTATATACATAGATCTTGTTTTCAAAAGTACAAGAATGATTTAATTATTCCTTAATATTTTCAGAGATTTTTTAGGAGAGCATTTATAAGAAAATCACCATATGAATGTAAATTACAACACGAGTGTCATATTACACAAACGAGAGGAAAATGTTCTGGGTGTAGACAGAGGAAATGTTTAGAGGTTGGAATGTCTTTTGAAGGTAAAACGTATTGACTTCTTTGTTATGTATAGATAGCATTTTTTTTATTATTCTGAAGGTGCTTAACCTCATTTAAATCTTGTATATTAGAGAAAGCGCATTCATTTCTAATAATCAATTTTGAATTCTTTAAGCAGATTACCATAGCTGTATTTGGCAAAACTTTTAGGAATATTTAGTCGTCAATGCTCTTCAACTTCGTACTTTTAAGAGTCACTGATGAGTCTTATGTGGACGAAACGCGCGTCTGGCGGAATTATAAAATTTTAATACTGGTATCTATGATGAAATTATTTAATACGTTATCAAAGGTACTAGGATTATAATTTAGTACGCCAGACGCGCGTTTCGTCCACATAAGACTCATCAGTGACGCTCAGATCAAAATAGGTATAAAGCCAAACAAGTTCAAAGTTGAAGAGCATTTATGACCCAAAATTTCAAAAGCTTGTGCCAAGGACGGCTAAGTTTTTCTATTACCGGGATAAAAAAAAAACGTTTGTTTTTTGAAAAAAAGCAAAGTTATGTAAACAGGAAATTTATAAAAATGACCATATAATTGATTCCATGTCAACACCGAATTGCTGACTTTTGGGCTGGTAATACCCTCGGGACGAAATGTCCACCAGAACTGGCATCGACCCAGTGGTGTAAATGGTTATCAAAGGTGCCAGGATTATAATTTAATACGCCAGACGCGCGTTTCGTCCACATAAGACTCATCAGTAACGCTCAGATCAAAATAGGTATAAAGCCAAACAAGTTCAAAGTTGAAGAGCATTGATGACCCAAAATTCCAAAAACTTGTGCCAAAGACAGCTAAGGTACTCTATTACCGGGATAAAAAAAGAATTTCGAAAAATTCTGTTGAAAAGTTATGTTAACAGGAAATTTATAAAAATGACCATATAATTGATTTGATGTCAACACCGAAGTGCTGACTTCTAAAAGATATCAACCGAAGGTTTTGTATTACATTTTTGTACTTTTCGTGTTATTTAACTAAATGTGATCATATTTATTTGTTTGTCCTATAAAATCTGTCCATTTCTCATCAGATCATGGTTTGTGTTCATAATATCAAGTGCTCAAACGTGAAAAATATTGTTTCATGTAATAATACATAAATCATTATGTTGAAAGTAAGACTGTTTCGAACGTTAATCTCCTTATTTCATACTTTGCGAAAATTAAAAGAAAATATCATCGAAAAACAGCGGGTTCTATGGTAAATCTTCAACTAAACAAATCCTCTTAAATCGAGATATAAGAAGCTAGCAACTATGAATTTTATGACAGTAGTTGAATCGTTCAATTCTGTCTGTCATAATGTATAGTTGTGCACATTCCCATTTCAGTTCTGACCGTTTTTGTGGTTTCCTCTAGTAGTTAAGTCAACTATGCTTATATATAGTGTTGTGTACTTTTTGGAATTTTTGGTCCTTAATGCTCTTTAACTTTTAACTTGTTTTGGCTTTCGAACTTTTTTGATCTGAGCGTCACTGATGAGTCTTATGTAGACGAAACGCGCGTCTGGCGTATTGAATTATAGCCTGGTACCCTTTGATAGCTATTTGTGTGTTTCTCTGTCCTGTATGTTCTCCCATTTATTTGTATTGTAGTCCTGTCATGTAATGTTGTCATTTTAATGTTATATTTAACATTGCTATAAAATCGGGAGGTCTTGGCTAGCCACAAAACCAGGTTCAACCCACCATTTTTTCTTAAAATGACCTGTACCAAGTCAGGAAAATGGCCATTGTTATATTAGGGAGCTACCATTTGATTTTTAGGGGGGGCTAGGATTAAAAAATTTAGACCTGTCGTTTCATTTCTGTTTAAGAAAAACAAATCTGATTTCAGCTATTCAGATGGGGAGAGTTACAATAAATGAGAAAGCAGAAAGACTGATTGAATACAAAGATAGGCAGGAAGAGAAAGGAAAACAAACAAACCATACAACAAACCAGATAGTTGTAGTAAGCAATGAACTGCTACAACATGGTTCTAGTGAAGATAAACAACCAGATGAAATAAACAGAGATCCTATAATTATGAAGCCAAAATCACATGATGAGAGTCAATCTCCAAATCTCAATTTTGAAAATCAGGAAACTCTTCTCACACTTGGAATTGGTGAAGCGCAGAACATAACTGCCATACCAACACAACTCAACGGGATGGAATGTGGAACAGCACTTCAAAAGATAAAACATCCAGTGGCAGATAAAAATCTTGTGTTTGGTGCTGAAAATTCATCATTCATCGATAGCATCTCAAATATTTCATGTTTCCAGGGTCACGAATCTTCATTGCCTTTTGAGAGGGTTAAAGTTCATTCTTTTAGCAGTTCACATCATTCATGTTTACAGGGTCATGAATCTTCATTGCCTGGTGAAGGGGATCAAGTTCATTCTTCTAGCGGTTCAAATCATTTGTGTTTCCAGGTTCATGAATCTTTACTGCCTGGTGAGAGGGTCGAAGATCATTCCTCTGCAACGAAAAATCTGAGTAATTTGTGTAAAAACTCAATCTTTTCGTCTGATTGTGATGAAAGTAAAACAATACAGCATATTAGAAATAGTATAAATAATCATAATGGTGATGTTGAGTCTATGAACAAGGAATGGTTGGATGTCGGTAAAGAAGTTTGTGGTGATGATTGTATATTTGAAAATCTTGAACATCGTCTGTCACAAGTAGAATTAGGTGATGGTGCATGTACTGACATCGATGGGATTGTATTTTTCTTGACTCATGCTATGAACTGTATCCAGGTCTTCAATGTTAAATACTCAGCAGATGAAGTGAAACAGAAATTGAAAGAAGGATCAGTAAGTAGATAACGTAGATTAAAATCCGAAACAATGGATTCACTATATATCAGGATAGTAAAGAGGACGTAACCGCTGTTTCGGAGTTCGGATGTAGATAGGTTAAGTTAGTCATTTTCATATAATTCAAATGATAAAATACATACTGTATGAAATATTTGATTTTTTTTATAAAAAGTACACATAAAGCGACGTTCAGCTATCATGATCAAGCTATTTCATTAAGGCAGCAACCATTTGATTTTCTGGGGGGGGGGGAGAAAAAAATAATTTGTTTTTGATTCTGAGAAAAAAAAATTGTTTGTTTCACCCTCAGCTGTCACTATATGTAATGCTAAAATTGAAAGAAAAAAATTGTTTCCGACTTGTCGCGAAAAAAATAGATTGTAATAAATTAAATGGTTGCTGCCTAAGCAATATATAATGTTGACAAGTAAATGATGTTTGGTTTTAATCGCATCTTTAAAAAAATATTGAAATTTGATAAGTTTGTGATACTCATGATTTAATTAACAACTTTATCTTATAATTTCTCAATATCTTCATATATTATCAAGCTTGAAATAAGTATATATTTCAGTAGTTCATTCGTACCACTCATTAGATAGTAAGTGCATCATAATAATTAATTCAGTAAATTTTAAATCATATACCCTTTAAATTTTTGTCAATGATATTTAAACAGACTCGTCATGTAGATCCGTTTTTGATTGGAGAAACTTTTATTGAGTAAAAACTAATTCAAGATATCCAACATGATGATTTTTTTATGAATAATAAAGTGAGAAATCAAAATGCTATGACTCCATTCTACACATATCACAGGAAAACATGTATGTTCTATTTATTTATCATTCACTCTTAACCGGAAAACATGTATGTTCAATTCATCCATGACAGGAAAACATGTATGTTCCATTCACCCATGATAGGGGAAGATGTATGTTCCATTCACTCTTGATAGGTTATATGTATGTTTCATTCACCCTTTACAGGAAAACATGTATGTTCCATTCACCCATGACAGAAAAACATGTATGTTCCATTCACTCTTGACAGGTAACATGTATGATCCATTTACCCGTGACAGGAAAATATGCATGCTCCATTCACCCTTGACGACAATAAAACATGTATGTTCCATCCCCCTTTGATAATAAAAAATGTATGTTCCATTCCCCTTTCACACGAACACATGTGTGTTCCATAACCAAGCTTTATGATATTGATTGTTTTACATTAGCGATTTTGCATTTTGCTGTCATCTTATGGATAGAGTTGATTTATACATATATGTTTAATAATATGGTTACTATTGTCATGTTTAAACATTATGATATGCAGGAAGAGTTCAAAGCGAAGCAGGAAGTATTTGGTGACCTGAAGAGTTTACCAGACAGAGAATACTATAACTTCTACAAAACAACAAAAATTGATGCTGATGGCAGAATGAAACAAACAGATGACCTCATTAGCTGGTATACAGTCATAGTGCATCAATACATTGACTTTGCTAAAAGAATTCCAGGATTCTGTACATTATTACCATGTGATCAAGCAGCCTTGTTAAAAGGTATTGAATTTACTATAGTACTTGTTAAATGTGATTGTTATTGGTCAACCTTGTTAAAAGGAATAAAAGCATCTGTTAAATGAGAATGTAAAAAGGTCAACATTGTTAAAAAGAATAAAAGCACATGCAATAGATTAAACTTGTTTAAAGGAATAAAAGAATCTGTTGAATATGAATTTATTAGCCAACCTTGTTAAAAGTAATGAAAATCTCTGTTAAATGTGAATTTAATAGGTCTACCTTGGTAAAAGGAATAGAAGCCTCTGTTGAATGTGAATGTAATCAGTTAAACTAGTTAAAAAGAAAACAGCCATTGTTGAATATGAAGGTAAAAGGTCAGCCTTGTTAAAAGGAATGAAAGCCTCTGTTTAATTATAAT
The DNA here is from genome assembly GCF_965363235.1 of Mytilus galloprovincialis. Lineage (NCBI taxonomy): Eukaryota > Metazoa > Mollusca > Bivalvia > Mytilida > Mytilidae > Mytilus > Mytilus galloprovincialis. The sequence goes on from NC_134844.1 coordinate 43,624,012, forward strand.
TCAATAGTTCAACCTTGTTGAAAGGTATAAAAGCCTCTGTTAAATGTGAATGTAATCAATCAATCTTGTTAAAAAGAAAGCAGCCACTGTTGAATATGAATGTAAAAGGTCAACCTTGTTAAAAGTAATGTAAGCCTCTGTTTATTAATAATTCAATAATTCAACCTTGTTTCATTTGCAGCTTCAAGGTCAGAATGCTTCTTCTTTGTCATACACGAAGCTTGTGATCCAGATACAGAAACGGTTATGCTGTTCTCTGGTCAAACATATAACATCAAAGAAATTGTTGGATGGATGCCTGAAGAATTACTTAAAGTGTGGACAGAGTTTTGTAAAGGAATACAGAATCTAAATCTTACAAAGAAAGAACAAGCTCTTATTTTAGCGCTGTTGATTACAACTCCAAGTAATTATTGAATGGTGTGAAACGAGTAATTAAGAATTCTATTGACGTGCTTCTCTCGCTTTAAGGTTAAAAAAAACAGTCACACACACGGGATATTAACCCTCGCTTCTATCTTTTAATGACCGTATTTGTCCTATCAAATTCGAAATATTTCATGGAAGCCATAGATTTGTTGTAAATTTACACATGACCTGGGCCGTGATATTCGTTTATTTATCCCTCGTTGGCGCTCTTGATAAAATTCAAATATCACGGCCCAGGCCATTTCCAACAAATCTTTAACTTGCAAGATTTTTCTTATTAAATAATCAATGGGAGCTGTAGATTTGTTTCCGTTTAATCATGGATTGTGCATCTTTTTTTTTATTATTATTTTATTCCGAGCAATAACGAATGGTAAATACGAATATAAAGGCCCAACACATGGCTAAAGGAAAATAAATCTACTGCTGCCATGAATTATTTCGATTCTAAAAAGAAAAAATATGGTAATTTTGAAAGCTCTATACACACGTTGCTGTTTTTGGCTGTTCCGTTTTACCGATATATAATGATATTATACATTATTCGACTATATTTTTTTTTAAAAATCGTATTTTTCATTAACAAGAGTGCACACGCTGAAGTGTCTCGGGTGCTTAACTTACTATTGATTTTATGTTGGAAGTCTTGAAAATAAAAGGTTTTATTACATAAATCACATTTACATTTTCAAAGATCCATGACAATGAGGTCAAGGTCAGATAAATCCTGTAGGACAAACATGTTGACCTTACAACTATTATACATGCCAAATATAGTAGACCTATTGCTATTAGTATTAGTAAAACAGACTAAAACACAAAAACTTAACATTGGCCATTGAACCATGAAAATGAGATCAACTTGCCCCGGCAGTGATTTTACTAGCGCTCGTAATTTTCGTCAAGGTTTTCGAAATGACGAAAGTTTTTCAAATCAATTTCGTCACTAAAATTTGCAAAATGTAAACAAAAAGGTGCTATAGGTTGTGATAACAGGTAATCCGCTTATCGCTTTGGATGGGTCACTATGATCTATAAATTAATAAACCTCATAAATCATTGATCCTCATAAATTTTAAGAGTTTGAATTATGGTGCTACCACTTTAACCGTTCTAAAGTCATGTCCCTTTACAAATAGAAAAGGTGCTGAATTTTTCGTTTCCATTTTCTTACTTAAGTTAGCCTCACCCAAAGGTTATGAAGCTTGTACACAATGGTTGTTACCACAAAATACATATCAAGTTTGAATTTTGGTGGTGTCACTTTTACTGTTCTAAAATTATGCCCCCTGTACAAATGGAAAAATTGCTGAATTTTTCGTTTCCGTTCTCTAACTTATGCTTGCCTCAAAAAATGTTATGAAAGTTATCGAATATGTCCCTTACGTCGGAACTTTCATGAATGTGACCTACCGAATTAGACTATTTACCGGATTTGTTATTACATAAGCAACACGACATGTGCCACATGTGGAGCAAGATCTGCTTACCCTTCCGGAGCACCTGAGATCACCCCTGGTTTCTGGTGGGGTTCGTGTTGCTTATTCCTTAGTTTTTATGTTGTGTCATGTGTACTATTGTTTGTCAGTTTGTCTTTTTTATTTTTAGCCATGACGTTGTCAGTTTATTTTCGATTTATGATTTTGACTTTCCCTCTGGTATCTTTCGTCCCTCTTTTATACACAATACTTAATACCACAAAACTCAGATCAAGTACAAATTTAAGTAGCGTCAGTTTTACCGTTCGTCAGTTATGTCCCTTTATAACTTTATATTATATGCAAGCGGGGCATCATCTGTGTCCATGGACTTTTCCCCATTTATTTTCAAATTTTATAATTTCAGGTGACAAATACTCTTTAAAAGAACCAGAAAAGGTTCAGGAGATTCGTAAAAAAATAGAACTAGGCATTGAACATGTGGTTCAAGGTACAGAGAAAAATTCCGCTGCCTTATGGATTCAGATGACAAGAAACTTGATTTCATCATTACAAAGTATGAAGGACATCGCAGAAAAAGAGCATAGTTCTGTCTGTCAGATGCCAAGTATAGTGAACTTTTTACTAAACGAATGATCCCATAAGTTTAGAAAAATTTTCTGGTTCATATGAAAATTACTCATTTATTGATATTTGTTCAGTAAGAATAAGCAATAGGAGCTAATCTTTTCCCATTGCAATAAGGAAATTTTAAAAAATACTCTAGGTTAGTCAGTTTCAAAATACGTTAGATTAATTTTATGTTTCCCCTTCCTTCAAATTTTTATATTCACCTCTGTTCCTCAACAGCTTAACAAATTATCATGCCATTTCTTTGAATCTGACTAACATGATGTACTATATTTCTGTGGTATTTGGCCTCTTGTGGAGAGTAGTCTTATTCGCAATCATACCACATCTTCTTTTTTTACATAGCACCTCTTTCATTTCTTCGTGAACAAATTTAAGGTTTCATTATACATGACATCAATTATATGTATTTGCACACATCTGTCCAAATTATGTTTCAGTTCTCCTCCTTCATTCCCTTATTATAGTTTATATTAACCATTTACATTTTGTTATTCCATTGTACCCCTTGTTTAATGTTTGCACTCTTTCTAATGTTAGATTCTTCATACTTTATACATAATAGTTTTGTTAGCTTTGATCTCACTACCTGTAGTTTTGGATAACTTTTTTTTATCAAAATGTAAATTTATTGATAGTCCTATTATACGTGTATGGTGGAAAAGTTCATTGTTTTTTATACACTCAAAAATATATTTTGTTAAATTTGTAGAATGTTGTTAACTGCTTTTTATCATAAAGCATTTATATATTTTATTTCTTTTACCGTTTGTTATTAGTGATAAAAACTATGAAAATGTGAAATATAAGCTTGTTAAAATCTGTATATAGAACTTTCTTGAAACTGTACACATTGCTGGGGATATCATGTAAGAATCATACCATCAGCCAAAGAAACGCTCTTAATTTATCAGTAGTCCCAGAAAAACATGTGCTGAAACGCATTTAGTATGATTCAATATCTTTGGGTGGGTATTCACTCGACTTCACAGCAAATTAAGACAGAAAGTAGGTGATACTTAAAGATAAAAAGATAGTTTGGATGAAAAATGCAGGGTTTGTTTGAACGGTTTATATTGTAAAATGGAAAATATGAAATCTGGTTAATTAATTCATGACACAAAAGCCCTATATGTACTTAATAACACCCAATGCAAAGGAACTCCTTTTTTTTATATTGCAGTTCTTCATTAAATGGTCCCAGTGAGGTCTTACAACACAGACAATTCTTAGTTTTATACAATTAGCTCATGCTTCTATCTAAGTACAGTTGTACTGTAAAATTGTCTTATGTAGACGAAACGCGCGTCTGGCGTACTAAATTATAATCCTGGTACCTTTGAACTGTTTATATTGTAAAATGGAAAATATGAAATCTGGTTAATTAATTCATGACACAAAAGCCCTATCTGTACTTAATAACACCCAATGCAAAGGAACTCCTTTTTTATATTGCAGTTCTTCATTAAATGGTCCCAGTGAGGTCTTACAACACAGACAATTCTTAGTTTTATACAATTAGCTCATGCTTCTATCTAAGTACAGTTGTACTGTAAAATTGTCTTATGTAGACGAAACGCGCGTCTGGCGTACTAAATTATAATCCTGGTACCTTTGATAACTATTTACACTACTGGGTGGATGCCACTGCCGGTGGACATTTCGTCCCCGAGGGTATCACCAGCCCAGTAGTCAACACTTCGGTTTTGACATGAATATCAATAATGTGGTCATTTTTATAAATTTCCTGTTTATAAAACTTTGAATTTACCAAAAAACTAAGGATTTTCTTATCCCAGGCATAGATTACCTTAGAAGTATTTTGCACAACCTTTTTAGGAATTTTGGATCCTCCATGCTCTTCAATTTTGTACTTGTTTGGCTTTATAAATATTTTGATATGAGCGTCACTGATGAGTCTTATGTAGACGAAACGCGCGTCTGGCGTACTAAATTATAATCCTGGTACCTTTGATAACTATTATTTGATTTCTTATACTTAGATATCCATCTTTTTGTGTATTTGTTTACGCATTTTGTACTCAAAACATGTGATATCCTACAGAGATTAGGGCATTAAACCTTTGAATCTACTCGGGACAAGAATTCTCAGATATTTATGCCTCAATAAATGTGTCTAACCTGTGATGAAAGTTACTGAAGTCAGACCTAGGCGTACGATTTCTGGCATTGGTGTCAGCAGTATCAACAATTATTAAAATATTTGATTCAATTATGTAGGCGAGACATTTTGTGTGGTAACACTTTATAATACTTACATGTCAATTCTGTTATGCCATATGATTGATTGTTTTGTTATGTCAATTAAAAAAAAAGCTTAATGCAAGCTTATGTTATATTGTTACTAATCTTGCCAACTTAAAAACAAAATTATTTGAATTTAAAATAACTTAAGTTTTATACATTAAAAAAAGTGATCCATCCATTTATTTATATTCTTCTTTTACTAGTACGTACTATTGTTATTTTTATGAATGTTGTTTTGTTATCTTAAAGTGCTATATTTTTGTTTTAATCATAAACATTGAACTATTTGTACATTTAGTTTTGGTTTTTTTTATTACAAAAAAACAGTTTGGCTTTCTTTTTTTTTAAGAAAAACCTAAAGTTTGATATAGTAAAACAATGATCAATTTATACATTTATATTTTTCTTTTACAAGTAACTACCTGTATTACCAATGTTATTTCAACTGATCGGGCGGAGCTTACATTTTAATTTGCATAGGGACAGTCTATTTGAAGATGTGTGTGATAAGGATGATTGCCATTTTAATTATTACTGATTTTTAATCACCTATCAGTGTCATCAAAGAAATTTACAAAACAATGACTGGACACTTCATTGATGAGTTTATCCTAAAACACCTATCTATAGATGGACTGGTTTATTATGAGCGAACTGGTTAAACTCCGCCCAGTCAAGTGAAATAAATCGAGTAATACATATGATTTATATTATTGTTGCCTTTTATGTTATATTCTTAAAGTGCTATATATTTCTTGTGCAATAGATATAGAAATATTTGTACATGTAATTTGTTTTTCTCGAAAAGAAATAAATTATGTATTACCCAACTGTTTCATTCAGTGAGAAATTTAACAGTTTTTATTTTTTTTCTATACACAACAAAATCATCGGAAAAACAGTAAACTTTCCCGCAAATTGCACCGATTATATAGATATAGGAAGATGTGGTGTGAGTGCTAATGAGACAACTCTGCATCCAAATAACAATTTTAAAAAAGTAAACCATTATAGGTCAATGTACGGCCTTTAACACGGAGCCTTGGCTCACACCGAACAACAAGCTATAAAGGGCCCCAAAATTACTAGTGTAAAACCATTCAAACGGGAAAACCAACGATCTTTTGGTTGCTCTTAATTGACTGTATTCTACAATGTCCTATCACAAAGTATGTTACCTTTGACAAAGTTACTTATTACAGAGACAAAAGTCGGCAAACGAAAATGGTCTATTGATATGTGCTTTATATTTGAATCAGAAATTTTCCTTAGACAGACATGTTTTGTTCAATTGAAATCAAGAAGTATGAAAATATGAAAATTTTAGAAAAATGTTGCATGCTGGGTAATGACAATAACTCACTTGTCCTAGTATTTGGAACTCTTAAGAATTTTAAAACAGGTCTTCTCAATCCAGCCAAAATTTGAATGTTTGGAATAGACTTTTTAATCTGAATTATAACAAAGGTATCGCCCAGTTCTGATCAATAAGGACAAGCTAACCTGTTTCTATCCTGTTTTAAACTGCAATATAAAGAACTACCAGAAACAAGTGGCAAGTTAATACTGGCTTGAAAACAGCAAAGTATTCATTTGTGCAGCTACCAAATGAAATTTACAAACTAAGACCACTGATTTTTCTTGCTATCTAAATTATGTTCACTTATCTTTCCTCTAAGTGTAATCAATCATGAAACACAGAAATCAACAAAAAAATAGCACAGTACAACAGACCATATAAAACCATCATCAGCAGATGATATGGATATTTAAATTTAAATTTCAATGTATAACCAATTATGGCTTTTCTTAACTTTTTTGGATTCGAGCGTCACTGATGAGTCTTTTGTAGACGATACGCGCGTCTGGCGTATATATAAAATTTAGTCCTGGTATCTATGATGAGTTTATTTATTATAATTTCAACATTTACAATGTATATTCATGTGTCAAATGGTTATTTTGTCATGTGAATTCTATACTTATTGTGAGTAATATGCTAACTTTTTTTGTTACATACGATCCTTGAAAAGTCTACTAGTCAATCAGAAAGGGTTCACCTGACTTACATAATTTCATGGATCAGTGACCACAGTTCAGTTTTTGTGGTCAAGTCCATATCTCAAGATATCATGATCAGAATGTAAAATATGTTGGATGTATGGAAAGATTGAAATGTGAACATTTCTGTCTGGCAGGTTTCATCTCACTTTGACCTTCATTGTTCATTGGTCATTGTAAAATTGTTTGTAGGCAATTTCCTAGAAACTATAAGCAATTAGACAACTAGATTTCGAGTATGGAATGATCATAAGGTGTATAAGTCTGCTTGTAAGGTTTACTTAACTTAACCTCATTTGAATGGTAAAATGGTCATTGTAATGTGTTTATGGTTAAATCCATTTCTCTGATCTTATAAGCAATAGTTGAATAATAATTTTGTATATGGAATGATTGCAAGGTGTACATGTCTTTATTGCAGGGTTCTTCCGACCTTTAAATGCTTTGTGATGGTGGATTGGTCAATGTTAATTTTTCATGGTCTATTTTTGATGTACTAGAAGCATTAAGTCAACAGTATTTGTCGGATGAAATGGATGAATGTACATGTGGTCTGATCTCGGCATCAAAAAACACTATTTTCATGGTTCAAAAATTATATTTAGTGGTATTGTTTTTTCATACAAATAAATTCTTTACCAGATATGCCTCCAGATATAATCAGCAATAGGTTAAGTAACTTACGGACTTTTCGTTTTGAATTTTCCTCGGAGTTCAGTATTTTTAGGGTTTTTACTTTTAACTATATATTGTATATAGAATGATTCCAATGTATTTATTTTTCCTGGTTACGTCTGATTTTCTATTAGCAATAGGTTAACTTCTAGTGTATTTGGTGAATTGAATAATTATAAGGTGTACATGTCTGTGTTAACTTTATCTAATACTTGTTGTATAACCTTTTACCTCTAAGAATTTCAATATTAATTCAATCATCATCAGTTAAGTAGACTAGACATTTAATTATTTGCACTCTTTTTACTACTGAATCAGAATAAGAATCACCCATGTAGCCCTTGCTACTGAAAAAATCATATTTTTCCTAGTTTCAATATACATGTATCATTATTCATTGTCCAATAATGGACATATCAATAAAAGATAGCGACAAAAGATACCAGAGGGACAGTCAAACTCATAGATCAAAAATAAATAGACAACGCCATGGTAATAAAAGTGTTTTTTACAGGTACGCTTACTTTCTGGTTTGATAAGTTGTAGGTTTTTTCACATTAATGCATACCCAACAACATCTTATACTACTAAATACTGTAAATTCAGAAATTATTGTGTGCATTAATTATTGCGATTTTAATTATTGAGACATTTAGAAATATCTTGTTAATTCATATAGAAAATGTCAAATGTGAGTATAAATTATTGCAATAATAACCCTGTTTTTTTTTTTGCAATAATAGGATCATTGCAACAATTTCTTGTACTACTTAGTAATCGTTTTGATGTGACAATGGACATGGAAGTAGATGTAAGGCTAACATGACTTCAGAAAATACAACTAAGAAAATTATTTCAAGTTCAACACCTGTTGACCTTTTAAATTTGATTAGGGTCTTTGTTTTTTGCCAAAATATCCCTTCTAGGGCTAAGGCTTTTCAGAGCCTGCTGTTAACTGAAGGGTTTTTTCTGGGCTTTCATGTTTTCTGTGTATTGCTCTTCTCCCTTACTCTCGACCCCCTACTTTATTTCTTTTAACCCCCTCCCCTCTTAGCTCAATGTCGTAAGTATAATAAAACAAAACAAAACTTTCAAAGGATTATATACCTTTATAACTTAGTGATGAGCATTAAATTTCTTCCCATACTAAGTAAGCCAGTTGATTAATGTCATACAGATCATGTCCTGTATTAGTTTTTCTTGATTTTTTTTTTTTATATAAAAGATAACTCTTTCAAAGGATATTTCCACATTTAATAACACATATTCTTATACAAGTGTATTAAATTAACATTCATTTTAAAACAAGCATGAGTTACCTTCAACACACATTCTGTAACAACACATGGAATGGTTAACATCACATTTATCATTATGCACAAATAATTCAATAAGGTGATATTTCTGCAATGTATCTGGGGCTTGATTCAGAGGGAGTAAAGGGCAATAACTCCTTCTGATGTTCACATAATCAGTTTCAAAATGGAGAATGGATTATACAGCAAAATCTGCCAAAATTCAATCACAAAGAATCAATTATAACTTTCACCCGCTTATCATTTTAAAATATGGACCAAAAAGTGTTTTTTTCCTCGAGTACATAATAATTTTTTTCCTATTTAGCTTGTGTATTGTGTAAATCCAGTACACTACTGTCATTTTAATTCTACTATTTATGATTCATTATTTTAAACATACATGTGCATTGTAAATTTCATATTTTGTATGGATCCAAATAATGATTAGGGCAGGTTTAGTCCATTATCAGTTCACAGTTTAAGAACAAAAATTATGTCAATGAAATATGGGATGCCAAAAATATTGACACGTTAAAGTATTGAGAAGTCCAGAAAGATTCCATGTACTTCATTTACAAATAAATTTATATTAATTTTGAATTAAAAGTGTATTTTTGTTCATTTCTTACAAGGTTTTATTCACAAAATTCAATTCATGTCCTTTAAAAAAAATATACAACCATTGACAAGCTGAAGAGTTATGTATTATTGAACAGAAACATGGTTCTCTTGTTTCGTTTAACATGCTTAACCCAAGTAAGCACATTCTATTTTATACCGACTTTTCTGTAAAGTGAATTACTCAAACCGAGTAAATGCTATATTTACAATGTAAGATAATGTAATAGCAATGTATGTAACTCCTGCTTAATTTTCTATAAAAACAGAATCAACATCTACAAATCAACACTTCAGCAGCTATCTAATGATTTTTCCTTGTATATGAAGTGATATTTTCTCATAATGCCCTTTGATATACAATAGCTATTCCTTTCATTATTCTTAAATCTTTGGCCTTTTTCTTCAAACAAGTTTTTTTGGCAATACTGTAGATTAATATATTTGTGTGGGTATCAATTTTCATGGATTGAGGAAAATATGATTTTTTCCAGAATATTTTACTCTGTGGTTTTGCCAAAGTATCATAAAATCCTATTGAAATTGTGTGTACTTCGTTGAATATTCAATTCCTGGATCAACTTCACCAAAAAACATCGGTATCCAACAAATAATAATGAAAACACAATACCAGTTAAACTTCTTTTTTGAACAGGACTTGACTGAAATTTACAAAAATGCTGTTGAAGAATTTTGTGTCGTTTAATTTTTTTTCCATTAAAGCCCCAAAATATTTGTACATTCCCTGATTATATTGCATGATTGATTCCTGACATTGATACTATACACATCACAGGAAAACAGCAACAAAACACGAATCTTTGGATAAATAAGATAACTTTTTTCACAATTGTCTTATCAATGGTTTTATTCTTCTTCACACATACTGACATGAAAAGGTAGAACTTCCTTTATAGACATCTTACTGCACCAATACTCAGGGCAAAAAGAGGAAAATTTGGAGAGAAAAAAGAGGAAAATTTGGAAAAAAGAGGAAATTTGGAAAAAAAAGGGGAATAATTTCAAGCAACGTAAATCTCTAGCTTCATAAATTTGGTTTTTTTTAAATAAAATCAAGCATTTGCCAAATGTGAGTTATGTTATGGCTTATCTCAAACACAAAGTAAAAGAATGGATGGACCAGTTATCATGATAAAATTTTAAAAGAAATCTTGATAACACAATCTCTCTGTTATCTTTTACATTACGTCACCTTCTGAGGATGGAAAGTTGCATCAACAATAATGTTGTACTTAACCACAATCAAATGTTGACATGTGACCTCTGGACCATTAAAAAAGCAGCATTATATTTTTGAAATGCATTTTTTGAACCTTGTCTTAATGTATTCATAAGGCAGATGTATTTTTGTACCTTGTCTTAATGTATTCATAAGTCAGGTGACATAATGTTTTATGAAAATAATGAATTCTGAAATAACAAAAATTTTAAATCATATGTCAGAAGCTTATTTCAGATTTTTGCTTTTAATTACTTTTGGAAGATAAAAGTGTTGCTGGACAATGCGATACAAGAGTGTTTCCCAGTCATGTCAATATTGTGAATAAGAATTGCATCACGTCTTTGTAACAAGTACATTGTCAAGAAATACATAGAATCACGTACTTATAAATAAACACACAATCAAATTAAACAGGAAACCATGGTAACCATTCAGTGTTAAAATCTACCTGTCTAATTACAATATTTACATAACGTTTATTAATATTTACAAAAAAAAAACATTGCACTTTTTATAAAATAACAATCGACAACAAAATCAATTTAAATGGCAGATTTTAAGTTTATCTATCTTCTTGGGACAGATTTAACACAGAACAAATTTAAAGATATTAAATATGGTTTACATTATCTTTATCTGTATTGTACTTTACACAAATTTCACCAGTAATTAAATTTTGAACATTTGACAATTGTTAAAAACATTTAGGTTGATTATTCAAGATTTTTAACTGAAATAATAGTTGAGACGATTTCTATTCTTTATCTGAAGAATTAAGGTGGTACCTAACACTACAGGGAGATAACTCTGTAAAGTCAGCTAAACGTTTTAATTACGTTGTGTTGTAAAAGGAATATTAAGCTTCTCAATGATCAAAATTAGTGTTTGTCAAACTGCTATATAACCAGTGTAATTTTTCTGACAAAACGGTTGGTTCAAAATTTTTGAAATTTTTATATTTTTGTTAAAGGGTCAAAGTGACTACTTAAACAAAATTTTATGAAAATTAAACGAGCCAAATTAATTTTAGTGAAAGTGTTGGGTACCACCTTAATTACTATTATTTCAAATCTCAATAAAGATATTTTATAGCAATAAAATGCCAAGATTATTTCATCCACTTTTCATTCATCTTTTCAAAATTTTATTTTTTACCATCAAAGTTATGCCTTAATCTTACAACTTGATAAGTTATAAGTTGACTAAAATGTTTAAAGTGCTGTTTTATCAAAAATGAATAGGTTAATCAAATATCATTCAACTATTCACTTGAACTTGCACAGAATTTATGAGTAATGTTTATTCATGAATTAAAAATATTGAAATATAAATCTAGTTGAATTTTCAAAAATTTATTAGAACATAGCTGTACCGTTATGTTAGAAGCAGGTGCAAGTTACTATTTTACTTTATTACTACATGTACTGACTTTTGTGAGACAAAATTACTGACTTAATATTTCAAACATAAAAGTGAAACAATCACACAAAATACAATGGTACTAAAATAAACTTGGTCTATGTCAACCATTCTCTCTAATCTATAAACATTTTAACAAATATGTAACATTACAAATATCCTGCTCAAAAACTTACACACCTTCAATCTAAACTCAAGATAATTTATTCCACACATTTCTTTCCCCTAAGTTTGTCATAATGCATGTTTAACATTATTTTATCAATTTTTATGTATAACTAGTGATCACTGTTATTTTAGCATTTAAAATGTATTGTATGCATTTATTTACTTAGAATATTGCAATTCCTGCATGATTTAAAGCATTTTTGATATATAGATATTCCTTCATTCATTAAAAAAATTGTAAGTCGAGAAAACAAAAATATTCTTCCTCCAGGAGTTTTTGCAATAATAAAAACGTCCCATCAATTTTAAATTTAAATATAACCAGATAAGAAACAATATGATGTAGTTGATTTTGACATCACAGCACTTTAATAGGGATTTCTTAAAGAGACAGAGATAAAGGGAAATTTGATAAAACTTTCTTATTCAGACAAATATTTGTGAAAAAAATAATCTTTGAAAAAATATTCTTGAACAAATAAACTATGTATGACAATTGAAGCCTTGTCACAATGTTTTGTCTCAATACTATTTAGCTGCTTTAAAAAATACTTTAGAAGACTAGCATACCTAGGTATCATAATATTTTCAACAAAAGAATAGCATTGAAGTAGTAACTTGTAAAAAAGTGATTTAGAAGAATTACATTTCTCAGGTTATTTCAATAAAAATTTAATTGTGAATTGTGAATAGTGTTTTGGTATATTCCAAAACAACAACAAAACATAAATTTGCAATATACTTTGGAAGCTTAAATATATATCTAAAAGATCTTTCACACACACATCCATTCAAAGCAACCATACAACTTTTTTCCTGTAATGTCATACAAACAGCACTAATACCAGCACTCATTAACATCCATATAATGGAAATTATTGTGTATTCAAAATTTCCCTCCCTTTTTAAAAGATTTTTACAAATTCCCCTTTTTGTATTCTCATAATGGTTTGGTGAAAGGTGTATATTTTAACAACCATCTTATTTATATCCCTAAAATTTATTTAATAACGTATTTCAATGTGTCCAAAATTAGTTAAATTTTTTAATTGAAATATGTTTTCTAACTTTAAACTTATTTTATATTAGTAGATGAGTACAGGATAGAATAAAACAGTTGGTGTTTACCTTTTTGAAACTAACAAAACATATTAAAAATTTAAATTGAAAAATAAACACCAACTGATTTGAGAGAAAAGTTTCATTTCCTTTGCCAAAAAATGATTTCAGTTTCGGCCACTGTTCATATAAATCCATTTCATCTAGAATAATCTTATTTGATAAATTCTTCATATTCTTTTAACATTCAGTAGGTTATCATGTTAACATCCTAGTTTTAGTATGATTAAAGTAAGTTTTTTTTATTGCATTTGAATTTTAAAAAATCAGCTAATAATAACTATCACATGACTAAAATCCTCTTTAATACAGACTTTTTATTGGTTACTTTACAATACGCATGAACATGTGCTGTACGTTGGTGAATTTACGCTATATATTAACATATAATGTTTAAATTATGGCACCATAACTATATATATGGTCAGAAACATATATAACTGATGAGTATTTGGGATACTTTGAAATAAGTATAGCCCACTTCATTATTTCCAATATATGGACAAATTCAAATGATTGATAACCATTCAACTTTCACAAACTATCAATTTATATCACAATTTGAATTCATTTCTCAAGTCACACACCACAAGTCCTTTGAGTAATAATGTATCAACACAGCTCACAACTTCTCTGATGATGACTGTGAAATGATGTTAAAACAATGTATGCATAATTGTTAAATAAAATGACAATGTATCATTCATCCTCATTTTCATTTTCTACTTCTTCATTTTCTGTGTGTTCGTTTGTTTGTTCTTGCTGTTCTTCTTTCTCTTGCTGTTCTTGTTGTTGTTGTGCCTCCCTTTGTTTCTGTTCTTGAATAGCTTGGTGTTCACGATCTGATATATGTGATTGAAGACCTCGGTTTTGTTGGTAAACTGACTTCTCACCAGGTTTTCTTACTTTCTCTGCTTTTCTGAACACAGTTATTTCCTGAAAAAAATAATACAGTTGATTTTAGATTTCCATTTTATGAAAACTATGATAAAATTTGAACTTGATCTGTATTTTATGGTCATAAGCATTTTGAATAAATTTCATAACATTTGATAAAAGGCAAACTTAAGTTAGAGAACGGAAACAAAACAATTTCAGCAATTTTTCAATTTGTAAAGGGTCATAACTCTAGAACGACTAAAGTGAGGCCACCAAAATTCAAACTTGATCTGTATTTTGTAATAATAAGCATTGTGTACAAGATTCATAATATTTGCTTGAGGAAAACTAAAATTTTGGGACACATGTACAGATGGACAAGAGTTAAATTTAATGCTCCCTCCACTACGCTGGGGGATAAAACTGATACTAACAGATAATACATTGAATATTAAGCTACATACTCTGGAGTACTTTCTTATAAGTCAATATACCTGTTGTTTGAAATATCTTCTTTCTTCTTCATCAACCAAGACCAGATTGAGGTAATATCGGACAGAAAATTTCTTATTTATATCCCTCATCGTAGGTGTCAGCTCATAGCCACTCAGAAATAATCGTATAGGTATTGATTCTCCTACAATACAGAAATTACAGAACCATGAGAATATTATCTCATAGCCCTCACAAATAATCTTTTAGGTGATAATTCATTACAAAATAGAAAACACTGAGCCAGGAGAAAGTTAGCTCATATCCATTCAGAGTAATGTTAAAGGTATTGATTCTCCTATCTTAATGCCACTGTTAGCCAATACTGTTCAGTGTATATGGAACAGAACTCTGAGAATGTCATCTCATATTCACTTAGAAATAACTACATCTATTTATTCTCCAAATACACAAATTGCTGATCTATGGGACAATCAACAAGAAGTAAAATATATGTCTACATTGAATTTCTCCCCATTACACTGAACATGTGACAAGTTTGTAATCATAAACGTAGAATTATGAATATTATAAAGAGTCAGATACTGGAATAAAAGACAAGTCATTTCATAAATAATTTTACTCTGCAATGAGTATGCACATACTTTTATAAAACCAAGTAAACCTTTCATTATTTCTATCTGAAATGAACTATTACTTTATACAAGAGTATATATAATAGGTAAATCAATGAAACTCACCTCTGACAGGTGCCCCATCCATTATCTCGTATTTGGCTATAGTTTCATTTTCATTGTATGTGTTAGGTCCTAAAATGAACAAATACAAAATATACTTTTGCTTTCACTGAGAATTTTGATATGAATAATGGTAATAAAAACCCTCTTTTTCAGGTTTTTCATTAAGTGTGTTAAGGATTTACTTTCATGAATTAATACTTTTCCAATATTTTTTAAAAAACTTTAAAAGTCGAGTCATAAAAATACAAATTACAATCAAAACTTCATTAAATCATTATAAATAGTATACAAATAAATATTGCTGAAAAATCTATTGATACAATAAAGTACTCTAGGTTATAAGCATACACTGGTAACATGTAAATTCATCAAGTATCTGTAGAATCAGGTTATTTTCTATCTTGGGTACATTTTTTGCTCCTTTGAATCATATTACATACATTGCAGTCGTTTATAAAGTAGCAGCAAACATTCAATTGAAATAAGTTAAAAATTTGAATATTTTTTATTTGTTAATAGTTTCCTTTTCTCAATTAATTAAAAAAATTAAATATTTATAGATTATCGTTGATCATCTCAACGAGATGGGTTTTCTCGCTTGAGCCGGGACAGCGAAAGCGAGAACGGCAATCGAGTTGAGATGACCAATGATAATCTGTTTATCACTATTTTACCTATGACGACTTTGTCAATTTCATGTCAATTTCGTTAGCAAAGCCACATGACTGCTTAGTTTCTAGCAATAATTTTCCATCTCAAGCGCGTAGCATGATATGAAAAATTATCACAAAAAAAAAGATCAAAGGAAAAATGCACAAAATAGCGATAAATTCCATTATTACATAAGATGAATCTAAGTAAGGAGCTATAACATCAATGTATCATCTTTCATGTTTTCATAGTGACAATATCTAGTATACACAATACAATCTCATATAAAATCTATTATTTAACAGAAATCACAAATATTGGAGTGGCGTTCTTCGCTTTCATGACGTATATCAATAACCACTTTTTTCCAGGTAACTTTATTTCCCATGATGCAAAGGTTCTATTTTAGAAGCCATCTCTTTGTAACTGAATAATTATCTTTCTAACTGATCTCATAGAAGAAATAGTGATAACAATTTGACCACAAAATACAATTTTTTGTGAAACTAAACACATTTCATAAAAGTAAGTAAAGAAGAAGGAAGTATGCTGTTGAATAGTATCAGTCAGAAATAGGTGTTTTCTTATCACTACATGTATTGAAAACCTTTAAAAGTTAAAAAAAACAAACTTATCTGATTCCCCATGAAGATTTTAGGTTGTTTTGTGTAGATTTTATGACAAATTGCAGGGACTGACCTCATTCATATTTTTTTTTATTCATTAAAATGCATATAATTCCAATTAATTTGTTTACACCATTAGGATTTCACAGTTAAATCTCCTAATTCAAAGATCCAAAATCCTTAACCTGCACCTTTAAATCACTATCCTATCTTCAATTTTCATTATCCCTATCTCATTCCAAATTTTCATTATCCCTATCATGTCATTAATTTTCATTATCCCTATCCGTTCTGAATTGTCATAATCCCTATCCCATCCCAAATTGCCTTATCCCTAACTCATCACAAAAACTCATTATTCCCTATCCTTTCCACAATTTTCATCATCCCTATTCTGTCCTCAATTTTCATCATCCCTATTCTGTCCCCAATTTTCATCATCCCTATTCTGATCCCAATTTTAATCATCCCTATTCTGTCCCCAATTTTCATTATCCCTATCCTGTCCCCAATATTAATCATCCCTATCCCTTCCCCAATTTTCTCAAGCTTCCTTGTTGCACAATCTACCTGTTCCTGTGGTCTCTCTTTTGATGACTTGTAACTCCATATGTTTAATTTTTATTCGTACTAATAAGAAGTAAATCTTTCCAACTATTACATCTTTTAAATGATACCTATGGAAATAAAATGGAACAACATAGAAAGATGAAAATAAAATTACACAGAAAAACAAACAGCTAACTTTGTTGTGAAGATTGTAAAGTGCACATGTTGAAAAATATGATGTCAGCATAACTTTATTCTTTGAAATTTTGGAAGACATTTTGGGTTGGCAAAGACTTAAATTTGGAAGGGAGTAGGAGTTTTAATATGAGACTCACATTTTTTCAATAGCCATTTTGAGTATTCATATAAATATAAAAGATGAAAGAAGCTATTTTTTTTTCTATATCTCATTTTTTTAAATCAAAAAAAGAGATAGAGTCCCAGAATTCTAAATGCAGGAAGCTTGGGGTAACAATTCTATGGAATTTTTTATCTCCAAAATTTTGTAAACAGATATTCCAAACAGCTAAATTCTAATTAGTGTGGAGTTATATTAATGCTGTCTATTTTTTTTTTATCTCACACACGGTTGTCTTTTTTTTTTCAACATCATATTGTACACATAAAATTTACAAATAAGCTACAACAAAGTTCAGCTGAGAGTGTGCAGTAAAATCAAACATAAAAAATAAATATAATAAATTTCTAGCTACTTATATCAATTTATCATACACAACATAGAACAGTATCATCTTTTTGTGTAAATGTTGTAAATGAAACAAGAGTTTTGTTTTATATAAGCACCAGAGTGTCTAGAATGTAAAAGAACTAAATTATAAACAAATCATAGATGAAACAACTTTCATTATATATATTTGTATATCTTTGAGGCTTTAATTTGGAAGTATTTCTATAAATGTTTCTTTATACACTCGCGTTTCATTTTATCAACATCTATACACCTGATTTCAAAAAGTAAATTTAAAGCAA
This sequence comes from Mytilus galloprovincialis, assembly GCF_965363235.1. Taxonomy (NCBI): domain Eukaryota; kingdom Metazoa; phylum Mollusca; class Bivalvia; order Mytilida; family Mytilidae; genus Mytilus; species Mytilus galloprovincialis. The sequence continues at coordinate 43,642,267 of NC_134844.1, forward strand.
TTAGATTAAATATTTTTTTTATTCAATCTATTTTACTTTCTGAAATCAACATTAAAATTTATACAAACAATGAAAGCAAGTAAAAGACTACAGTGAAATGTCAAAATAAAACTTACTGAAAGATCACAAACAAAAGAAGGAGAGTAATCTCCCTTTCTCAATTTAAAAGAAACTTATCAAGGGGAGACAACTGTATCTATTGCATTATCAATTTACAAATATGCTTAAGTTTGTGATCTTTCAGTATAAAACAAATGGAGGATTCTAAGTAAATAAATTATTATGCATACGTTGTTCGACAATGCCTTTACCTGCACCTGTAGTTTCTCGACGGACTATTGCAAGTTCCATATATCTTATTTTTATACGGACCAAGAGAAAATAAATTTTCCCAACAATAACATCTTTAAGGTGATATCTCCATGAGAGCAAGAAATAAGAAAAATAATGTTTCTATAACTGGATTATTTGATAAGAAAAATTATATTAGCCTTATACTACTGATGTCTAGTGTAAACATAGAAACTTTTGTGTGCAAGGGCAATAATGTGAACAGTGATTATGTAAAATGTCCTCCCAATGAAAACTTTTTACAAATCATTACTAAATGTGAAGGCATACTTATCATCAATGCTAGGATTAAACACATGTATGCAAAAAAAAAATCATGTAATAAAGTCCTGCATTTACACTTATCAATATAGTACACATTACATTATCAATCTTCATAGGTTACATATGACATTAATAACGTAATTGATACCAATTCTTCTGCACCAGATACACATTTCAACAATAAATGTCTCTTCAAAGGACACAATATATGAAAATCCAAAGCTTATCAAAAAGATGAAGAGCTATTAACCAAAAAAAAACCAGAAGTATAGCCAAAGGCGGGCAAGGAATCAGAACTTTGCATGAGGGAAATTTAGTTATAGTTACAGTTCAGTTAAACAAACATATGTCCAAAAAGGACTATTTTCTGGATTGAATGTGAAAAATTAATCTAAGATCTGTTGAATTGTTGTATTCTATTAAATATGTTTATACTATTTTTGAATTTATGTAGAATTTACATGTTAAGATTGACAGCATTTGCAGAATACTCCTCATCATCATTATGAATAATGAATCTGAATTCCTCAGTTTACTACTTACTTTGATTTGTTATATTCGAATTCTATATGTAAACAATCTTCAATACCGACTTCCATTTTTATGCTGTTATTTAATTCTGGATAATGTGATAAAGTATGTACTATAATGTCCTGTTCTTTTACTGTGTCACTGATTCTTTTTACAACTGTTACTCGTAAAAAATATCTAAAAGTAAAAACATAACGACTATTTTAGGTAAGCAAAGTGTAATTTTTGTAGCTTGGCGTTTCTTTTTTGGCAGATGTACAAGTATTATATGACATTTGATTTTTATATTCTAAAATAAAGGTCATAAGGTCCATATCTTTGAATAAAGTCTGATTAAATATTCATGAAAATGCTAGTTTTCTTCCATCCACGAAGTTAGGTACCAACATAAATAAATGACTCCGCCGTAGACTGATATATAGACAGAAGTTAAGCTTAATTTAATCGTTTTATAATAAATTTGTTTGAATTGTTCGAATTTTCTTATGTGAAGCCTTTTTTTATAGCCAACAATACAGTATTGGTTCTTCTCATTGTTGAATCCCTTACAGTGAACTTTAATTGCTTATACATGTATCCACTTGTTTGATCTCTGTTGGATAGTTGTCTCACTGATAATCATACCACATCTCTTTATTTTTATATATGAGGTGTGTAAAAAGATGATTTCATGTTTATTTGAAGAGATATTTAAATAAAATACCAACCGTAACCGGACATTAGCGCCAGTGTAAGATTCATAAGGTTTTTCTACTTGTAAAAATTCAAAACCATAACTTGTGTTGGATGTTAATTCTCCAGGTCTGGCTAGTTCTTTAACTAATGATGTGAACTCATGATGATTGCCTCGATCGTAGTACATTTCTAAAAATAGATCAAAAGTACATTTCTAAACAGAGATCAGAGACTCAAATGGCTGGGTTGCACAGAATGTTTCTTAAATTACACAAACTAGGTACCATCTTTCCCCCTGCTCATTCCCTAGACTTCCGAACTAGAAGCAGGTTTTGAACTTAGTCCAACATGGCCAACCAGGTGCTCCGCAGGGCGCAGCTTTATACGACCGCAGAGGTCGAACCCTGAACAGTTGGGGCAAGTATGGACAAAACATTCAAGCATGATACAGCTCTGAATTTGGATTGTGATCAAATTTTTGACATTACATGGTTTTTTTTTACACAAAACAAATGCCAAGATTTTACAAATCAATTAAAGATTTCTTCTTCAAACTTTTTAAATCTAAAATTAAATAGTTGACACAGCATAGGTTTCTGACACAGAATGAATGTGGTCTAATGAACTTAAAAGGTTTTTTTGCCTTTGAGCAAATCACTATGCTGTTGAATATTAATCCTCTCAAAAAAATGTTTGAAGAAATTTTCTTTTTATTTATGAAATCTGAAATGAGAAAAATTTAACCCCCCCCCCCCCCTTTTTTTCACATCCCCGTTTCCCTTTTTCAAAACTGATATCAATTCAAATTTCTAATGGAGTTTGCAACAATAACTACTCATTTAAATACATCATAAAATATTAAGATGTAAAAAAACTGCTTGTTATCACTGAATGGTAAAGATTATTTAAATTTATCAGTTGGTAGTAAAAAGTGTATATACATTGTATATTGTATAAAACAAAGATTTAAGTTGATTCTGGACAAAGAAAGATAACTCCAATTAAAAAAAATTCTTGCTATTGCACAAATAGGATATTTCTTGCTTACTATTCTGGACAAAGAAAGATAACTCTAATTAAAAAAAAAATTGCTATTTCACAATATTGTGCAATTAGATATTTCTTGCCATTGCACAATACTGTGCAATTGAAAAGACTTGCTATTGCACAATACTTAATATAGTAATTTTAGATCCTGATTTGGACCAACTTGAAAACTGGGCCCATAATCAAAAATCTAAGTACATGTTTAGATTCAGCATATCAAAGAGGCCCAAGAATTCAATTTTTGTTAAAATCAAACTTAGTTTAATTTTGGACCCTTTGGACTTTAATGTAGAATTTGAAATTTGAAAACAGGACCAAAAATGAAGAATCTACATACACAGTTAGATTTGGCATATCAAAGAACCCCAAAGATTCAATTTTTGATGAAATCAAACAAAGTTTAATTTTGGACCCTTTGGACCTTAATGTAGACCAATTTGAAAACTGGACCAAAAAAACTTCAATAATCAAGAATCTAAGTACATTTTTAGATTCAACATATCAAAGAACCCAACCGATTCATTTTTTGTCAAAATCAAACTAAGTTTAATTTTGGACCCTTTGGACCTTAATGTAGACCAATTTGAAAACGGGACCAAAAGTTGAGAATCTACATATACAGTTAGATTCGGCATATCAAAGAACCCCAATTATTCAATTTTGATGAAATCAAACAAAGTTTAATTTTGGACCCTTTGGGCCCCTTTTTCCTAAACTGTTGGGACCAAAACTCCCAAAATCAATACCAACCTTCCTTTTATGGTCATAAGCCTTGTGTTTAAATTTCATAGATTTGTATTTACTTATACTAACATTATAGTGCGAAAACCAAGAAAAATGCTTATTTGGGTCCCTTTTTGGCCCCTAATTCCTAATCTGTTGGGTCCTAAACTCCCAAAATCAATACCAACCTTCCTTTTGTGGTCATAAACATTGTGTTTAAATTTCATAGATTTCCATTTACTTAACCTAAGGTTATTGTGCAAAAACCAAGAAAAATGCTTATTTGGGCCCTTTATTGGCCCCTTATTCCTAAACTATTGAAACCAAAACTCCCAAAATCAATCCCAATCTTTCTTTTGTGGTCATAAACCTTGTGTCAAAATTTCATAGATTTCTATTAACTTAAACTAAAGTTATGGTGCGAAAACCAAGAAAATGCTTATTTGGGCCCTTTTTGGCCCCTTATTCCTAAAATGTTGGGACCAAAACTCCCAAAATCAATACCAACCTTCCTTTTATGGTCATAAACCTTGTGTTAAAATTTCATAGATTTCTATTCACTTTTACTAAAGTTAGAGTGCGAAAACTATAAGTATTCGGACGCCGGACGACGACGACGACGCCGACGCCAACGTGATAGCAATATACGACGAAAATTTTTTCAAAATTTGCGGTCGTATAAAAATGAATGTACCACTTTTAATTGGTATCCTTGACTTTTTATTAGAGTGTTAACTTCTATCAAGCTGTATACGTGACTGTTGTATTGTCCATAAATGCAAAATGGACTTTACAAAAGCACTTTAAAAAGCTCTGATACAGTATGATCACTATCAACTTTCAACTTTGTCAGTGTAATTGGCAGTATATTCTCAACTACAGCAATTTGAAACAATGTATTTCTGGTTTCTGGCTTAGTCAACAATAAAATAAAAACACAAGTATTTCAAAATATTTCTTTCTTGAGCAAAAAGTCCCTGGCAATTCTATTCATGTATAAAATAAAGCTTTAACATTTATTGAGTGAAATACATTAAGTTACATGTATACCATTTTCTCACTATAAAGTATTCTTTCAAAATGCACATCATAACACTTAACCTTTATATCCACTTAACAAAGAAAAAACACTTATTGAACAGATAAAGTGTAGTGGCTCTCAACATTGTCAAATTATAACTCACTGAAAAAAATTACAGTTTTATAAAAATGATATATTAGTTTATAGCTGTGATTGTACTGATATTCTAGAGGTTACCATACCAACCTATTTGACCTATAAATTCTATCTTTATCCCCTGATGTTCCATTTTACTTCCTGCTTTCTTCATGGATACATTAACCTGAAACAAAAACACATGTATCACACAGGTTCTGCATGTCATTTTTCAAAATGACAAAAATTCCATACAACTTCATTATAACAAATATGTATGTTATAAGGAACAGGTTTGTGTTTCATTTTGGTAAATCATTTTCAGAGTTTTCTGTAATTTTTTTAAATTTATTACATGTGAATTTTTGTTTTGAGTAGGTTTAGTTGTATAGATATTCAAATAAGCAAAATGAAGTAAAAAACTGTTTTTTAATGTCCAGCTTGCACCTTTTTGGTGTTCTGATATGTTTATCATTATTGTTTTTTTTCTGTTTTATTTTTCATTTCCACTTTGACAATAAAGATAAGGAACCAATAAATACCTTTCCAGCAACAGTTTCTCCATCGTAATACAAATAATGTCTTTCTTTTTTGCCATCTTCTGTTTTTATTTCTGCAGTTTTTCTTGCTTCTTGTCCATCTAGAACAATATCTATTTCAGCACTCTGGCCGAATCCAAAGAAACTCTAAAATCAAAAAGCAATTTTACATACATTTTTGTTTTTCAAACCAAGAACATCTTTTCATAGGCGGATCCAGGAGGCCTAGTTGGCCCGGGCCCCCCTCCTCCCTTTCGTGGTAAAAATTTGGTTGATTATCTAGGGAATCACTGAAGCTGGCCCTTAGGTCAGTCAGCATCTTTGTTATTCCCTATTTCCTGGGTTAGTTTACATTATACATTTCTTATCAATTTTCCATAATACAAAAATATCCCAGATTCAAATAGTTCCTTGTTTATGGATGTTTTGATGTTTGAATATTTGGTGTTGTTGTCACATACTTTTATTTATTTTCATTCCTATGAGTTCATTCACCATCAATCCTGTTGGATTCCTTTTGATACATTAATCAACCCTTAACAATTATTTAATACTTTGTAATTAAACTGTCAATGTCATGAACAACAATCCAAATGTTTAGTTTGGACTGGTTTATGAAACTTTTAATTGTAATGCCTATTGCATTGGTTATATGAAATTTCACATGAACAATATAACTATGTGAGAGGCAAAGTTGTGTTATTACAAAATCACATCACCTTTTCTGTAATGACCTTTTAAAGATACAAATATTTTCAAGTAATTGCTGTCAGATCTTTCATCATTACTTGCATCAAGCATCATTAAATGCAGTTGAAGAATTTATTTTTTCTCACACTTGTAGAGTCTGCAGTTTCAAATAACCTTACAAACACTGTTAAATCTAACTTCATTTTAATAACGCTAATTCATCTTGAAATAGAACATAATTATAATCGTAATTTGAGGAATTACCATTTTTATCTGTCATTAGCCAATTACATGCATGTAAACGTGCATCCTCTACTCTGATAACATTTCTTATCCTATTATAAAATTAAATGAGATACTTAAGTCTATAATGATAACTCTATATCTGTATTGATTTCTCTGTCACCTTGACTAACTGAAACATAGCTGGATTGATCCAGGAATCGGGAGTATACACATGATACACGTGTAAATACCACAAACACAGTATCCACAAATTAAAAACAAAGTCCTTTATTCTAACATGTATATAATAATTATGTAAAGACTGCTTTAAGACAGAACCTCAACATAATTATTTATTCACGAACTCTGGATTCGATACAGACATCCTGGACTGTCATGATCATACTTTATGAAATCATTGTATCACTATGAATATAAATTAATGATGTCAAAATCTACATCTAAAGGTCAGATACAAATTACATTGTATAACATACTACATGTACAAAATGGAATACCAAAAATAGTGTATCTTTTATTTTTTAAAATCTATTCAAACTGTAAAACAACTTCACACTAAATTTTTCGCTGAGCACAGCCTGATACAACCGCAGAGGATGAACCCTGAACAGTTGGGACAAATTTGGGCACAATATTCAAGCTTTATACATGTACTGTCTGAATTTGAATTGTGATCAAATTTTGACATAATGTAGGTTTCTGACACAAAATAAATGTGGTCAATAATCTTCCAAAACTATTACACAATACTGTGCAACTGAACATCATGAAGATGTTTTCTTGAACTTTTCAAAAATTTATAATTTGAAAAAAATATATAAACCCCTTCAAAAAATTTGAAAAAAAACAACCCTAGACTTTTTGAATCTCCCTTGGAGTAATTATCCCAAACTCAATCCCAGCTTTCCTTTGTAGTATGGAACCTTGTAGTACCATTTTAGAGAAATCTATAGATGTACACTTAAACACAAGTTATTGTTTTTGGCCCTTAATTACTAAACTTTTAGCACCACAACCCCTAAAATGCATTATATATATGACTTTCACATACAATGTATATAATGTTAAATTCAGATATATTTTTAACTTGTACATCGTCGTCATATCAGAACACTTTTCAGATCTCCTAGACACATGTTTCTTCATTCATCTTTGAATTTTTTGGTAAATGAAAAGAATGACTTTGAATAGTAGACTTGGTGATTAGCTTTATATATTTGAAAGCAGTGTTCTAGCCACATCGTTTGAACAGGGCGCAGCGCCCACCCTTTTTTATTGACGCCCGTGCCTTTTTTCTGTCGTTCCTCGGGCGCCTGCCGTTTTTGATCATGAAAAAATCAGCATTTTCTGCCTTAATACCGGTAAAATCATAATTGTTCCTTAAACAGGAAGTTCAGCTACCTGTGCAAGCTGTCAAATTAACTGACTCATTAAGTGTATGGCTTTACCTTACAGCTTTGGTGTCAAACACATTGTTAATTAACACCAATTAACTTACCTTTAGGTCATAAACAATTTGATTACTTCCCCTTATTTATCACCTGTTCACAATATATTACTTAAATTTATGTTTCTTTTCGTAAAAAGATTAAATATAAAACAAATTGAATGCAAATGTATATTAGAATATTAATTTGAATTATTTTCACTTGAATGCACTTCAAAAATAAATATTTTGAAATTTATATTTTGTAATTGCACTTCAATTTATAATTGATCTATCAAGTGCAATGAAGAATTAACTATGATAAAACATGTCAAAGGATATCCTGATAAGGTGACGGCAGTCTGCACCAAAAACTTTTTCAACTACTAGTCCGAAGACCAATATTCTGACCTTTTTCTTATTGGGCCAAACAAAGTTTTGCAAAAACTTACTAGTCCGAACCAAATTTGACTAGTCTGGGGCATCGGACTAGTGGCTAACCGTGCAGACTGTGACAGCATAGGTATATAAGCTATGGCTATAATATGTGTGGTCACAGCAACTACAAGACAGCTCAATATACAATATTAGACAAATGTTTTCCAAAGAGGGTATCAGCATCATGACCATAGATTTATGAGGTCAACTATAAAAAATTGTGCCAAAAGACATAAATGACATAACTCCATTTGAGCTGAAACTTGATGTTTCAATAATGCATGATAAAAATTATGAGGCTAAACTAAATTTACACGTAAAATTGCCCTTTTTTAATGACATTCAAGCGTAAAATTGCCCTTTTTCTGACTAGCACCCTGCCCTGGCTAGAACACTGTGAAAGGTTTACATGTTTCTTCGTTTGTCTGTTCAGACTTCCTATTTATGATCTTTTGAATAAATGGCATGCCTATACATGTAGCTTACATGAAAATGGGTGTATTTTCTTATTGTAGACATTGAAATAGATCAAAAATACAGTTTCTTGTCTGCAGTATATTTGCATTTCAAAAAGTGAGAAGATCTTTTTATGCCTTTTTAAAAGCTGGAACAGATATATATAAAAAAATGTTTTCTAAATCAGGAATATCAAATAAAGACATCTGATTACTTTATCAAAACAAAACTTTTTTTTTTATATTAAACCATCAAAAGACAAACTTGTATTACAACAATTGTGTCATAGAACAATTAATGATCCGTAACAAGTTTTAACTTTGAAATATTTCAATGTTTTCATAATTTTCAAGAATATACATGTATATACCATATAAATATCTGAATAAGTTCATTCAACTTCAATGCCCTGAACATTAATAATATATATTTTTAAAAAGTAGGGCGAACGAACTTGGTGCGAACAGATTCAGGGCAAACAAGTTATTAGGGCGAACGGACGGGTGGGTCTGTTCACCACCGAACACCACCGCACACCACCGAACACCTGAAAAACCACCAACCACCAAGAAAAACTTTGATATTATACAATAAAACGATACAATAAATTAAATTACATATACATGATATAATTTAATCAATTTTTCGATTTTTATGGGCATCATTTTTATGTTAAAATCGAAAATCAATATAAGAAAAAACATCTCCGGATTCATCACTTTCCGGATTACATTGTGTGTGTTGTAAAATTCAATTATATATTCATAATTAGTAATCAGTTCAAGTATCCTGGATCTCTGTTCATTGGTTAGATTTTGATATTTTTCTCTTTTATTATTATTGGTACAACTATTTTATAGAAGAGTTAGAAGAAGAAAAATGGAAAAAAGTATATTTGAGGTGTCCATGAGGGTCAGTGGAGTTCAAAAAGTGGGGGTGTTATAAGACTCTTCCTTTCTGTTTTCTGTAGATATTTGGACTTTAAATCTTCTGATTTGTTGAATTAATAACTTGAATATTATATTCAATTCACATTGATAACGATAAAAGACAAAATAATAAACTTTGGGGTGTTCGGCGGTGTGCGGTGGTGTTTGGTGGTGAAAAGACCTACCGCGAACGGACCCGATATCTTTAACCATCCTCAATGACACTATACATCACCACTGTTCCAAGTAAAATTTGAGTGACTTTACATTGTGTGCCACAAAGGTAAAATGATTGTTGTAAGATGCTGGGTCAATAGTACTAGTATCATTAATTCGTTGGTCAAATGTAGCAGATTTCCACATAGAAATAAGATTTATATAGCCAGTCGATCCCACCACTGGCACTGAAGGGGTTTCTTGGACCATGTGTGTGCAATTTCTGATATGCTTTATTCAAATGTTATGTAGCTAGGTGGGCTAATAGATATTTGATCGTTTTATTAAATTGTGTGTGTCTTATTCTAGGTGTCAAGAAAATCAAGAAACCATAGAGAAAGATGGGTAAAAATTATCCACCTCGTCACATGACTCGTCGTTGAAGTCGGACTCGAGATGCAAATTAGTTGCTGATGCTGTATGTTTTTAATTTATGTGTGTTTATAAATCGGAGTGTTTTACTCAATTTGTCATTCTGTCTTTATAACTTGGCGAATGTTGTTGTCATTGTGGCTTATTTTAGCATTTGTTTACCATTTTAAATGAGGTCCTCCTCCCAAAATCAACACATAAAATATGGCCTCGTTATAGTCTCGCGGAAGTGGAATTTTTTGGTTTTTCGCTTTTGAACAAATAAATTTGAACATTCATATAATTTCGATTCAGAAATTAATAAAATTGTGTTTCCTGGCAATGATTTTAATATTTTTTTTGTTTAAAAAATGTAAAAATTGATAGAGAAAAAACTAACTTTAAAAACCGATTTTGGAGAAAGACATGTTATATTTCCGTAATTTCTTATTGCAATATTTGTTGAGTGATGTTTTTTTTCGTAAATCAGTCATTCCCAAAAAATGGGTACAATTCGAATGTAGACACTGTTAAAAAATAAATTTCAACTGAGCAGAGAGAGAGAGTGTTGTTTTCTTCTGTGTCTATATCTAGTCTGTCATTTTTTTAATTTTTACTTACACCATTTTAGTTGTTTTCTAGTTTTAGCATTTTTTGTAAGACAAGGTAAGTATGAACGTATCGGAGGTTAGTGTTGTATAAAGTCATCTTAAAAGTTGCATTAGAGAAAAACACAAGATTTAAATCCAGGCTCATGTGAAATGGGTTACATTTACCACCATAGCAAACTGATTTATACGTATTATTCTGTATATATTGAAAGCAAATACCAAATTTAAGGTCTGAATTAATATAGTGTTTAAAAAATAATTCAAATAAATAGTTTTCACAACTTATTTAGTAATAAATTTAAACTAATGAAATGTTATGCTGTATAATATTTCAGTTTCATAATACAGCTTTCCAGGAAAAACCCTATGATTTATGTTATGAATCACTTGTATGTATTTTTTATGCTTGTATTAATCCCCACCCCCATCTTTGTTACGGAGGTTGATATCAAACCAGTATCTGAATGCTGATACATAGTAACACTTAACTCTTTAATGCTAGCTTTTCTAAACAATTTATTGACATTACAAACTAAAAAACTGTTTTCTATCAAGTTATATGTTTCTTTTAGTCAAATGGACTTGTTCTTGTCAAAATCTCCGTAACGATTTATGAACTTTCACTCAAAAATATGTTTTACCTAAACCGAGTACTGTTCAACTTAATTGTATTAGCTCTATACAGATAATGTCATCTTCCTTCACACCATAATGTATGTATTATACTCAACTATGAAGTTTTGGAGTCAAAATAGTTTCATTTCGAAAATTTCTATCCTCCGTAACGACATTTAAAACCTCCATAACGGACAATTCCAGTTCTTACCAACAGCAAACATATAAATGAATGTAAATATTGGAATTAAATGACAAACAAGACAACAGAATTAAACATTTTTCTTAGTAAATCGTTATCTAAAAAGAGTAAAGTCCTGTTAGAGAAAAAAACTGTTTTTCCTTAAATTTCTATCCTCCGTAACGTAAATCAATGATGTCGTCTATGATTGACATCACCTTTTGATTTTTATTAGTGATAATTGATGAACTGATTTGGTATCTATAACAATGTACAAGAATTTCAATTGGTATGATCGTGTTTACATGCATCTTTAGATTGTTTTTATTTGCATAACTTCCGTTACATTGATGAGTCCTAAATAATCTTGAAAATGTTTGCCATAAACCGCTGTTAAAGTTAGGATTGTCGTCGTAATTACACAAGTTGTGTTGTAGACTATTTTAAATCTAAGAAAATGGCTGATACATGTATAACGTGTATTAAACGTTATAATGTTGCTCACATAATAGGGAAAAAACAAGTTAACCTACCTTTCTCAAAACAACATTTTTTTTCTCAAAATCTGTATTTTGTTTGTCTGTTTTCTTTATAATAAATGATGTCTGCTACAAAAATGACTTTCGGCAGTGTCGGCAGCCGCTGATACTGATAAAAAAGTCGGACAACAACTGTAAATAACTGCGTCACGGAGGTTATTTAAACGGAGGTTAGTTTTATTTACATTATACATGGAAATATGTAACAATATTGTTGAGTTGCTTTCTCAAAACTGATTATTGAGAAGCTTTATGGGTGCTTTCAATGAAATAATCATCATTTTGATTTGTTCTTGGTTGGTGCGTTCCAAAATACGCGTTACGTAGGTTGGATTCTTATATGCGACAATCGAAAAAAAGAGAAAGAGAAGATTTTTTTTTATTTTTCGTTTCATTGCAATAAAAGTTAAAGGCAGGATTTTAAAATTTGATGTATCAACTTTGCTTAAAGTCACATTGGGCATGATTTCCAATCATATAAATATGTTTTGACTGTACCTAAAGATACGTTACGGTAGGTTATACGTTTATCGGCGACATTGGTTTAATGGGTAAATCAAAGTGTATATTATAACTTTTGATTCTAAAATATTTTTGTGGATAAAAATCAATATAGTGTCAAATAAAAAAAGCAAATCTAATCATGATTTAGATGAAATAAAGTATTTTAATTCACACCGATACTTGTAGTTTTTCTTGGCGACATTCGGAATTCGTGTGATTTCCGTATATTGAATAGAAAATCACACAAATATATTTACGATATACATCACAAAAGAATATAATTTTATTTTAGTATACATATTAATCACTTAGAACACAAAAAAGATTATCTGTGACATATGTTAAGCTGGCATTTTGTGGTTATTTGCCGGCGACACTGAAATTTTGTAATTGTACCCATTTTTTGGGAATGACTGAAATACTGATAGTGTCTTATTTTATATTGGAATGGTATACCGTCTTTCTTCGACTTATGTTTTGATTGTCCCTGAATCTGTAGGATTTAATAGTGTCCACAATGACTCAGTTCAACTGACTGGCGGTATACTTTAGAAGATCTTTAATACATATTTCTTCCAAATTTTCAAAAATATGTTGAATAAATTTATGAATAATTCATCTCTTATACTGATTATTGACAAACAGAAACACAATTAACAAAAAATGTAAATGCTTACATCAGAGATTTATATTACCGTCAGTGAATCATCATAATTAAAATTGACAAATGGAAATTGGAAATATGCCAAAGAGACAACAACCCGACCAAAGATCAGACAACAGCCGAAGCCTAGGCCACAAAACACAGCGAAAAAAATCCCGCACTTCAGTGGAGGTGGTCATCAGCTGACCCCTAAATAAAATTGTGTACTAGTTCAGTAAAAATGGACATTACACTTAATTAGATTCAAACTCCAAAACATCCGATATAAAAGAACTACAATAAAACTGAAAAAATACAAGACTACCAAAGGCCAAAGCCTGGGTTCCTGACATCGGACAGGTGCAAAAATGCGGCGGGGTTAAACATGTTTTGTGAGATCTCAACCCTCCTCTAAACCTCTAGCCAACGGAACGTAGAAACACAGAAACAAATAGCAATACGCACAGTAACTGGGCTCAGTTTAAAAGAATTCCGAGTCCGGTAACAAAAGAACCTAACCAAAATGACTATAATACATAAATTAACAAAGGACTACTAGTAGCAGAGACATATAATACAATTATATTTCTCTGCTAGTAGTTACTGACATGCCAGCTCCAGACCTCTGATTTAAAGATTATGTCTTCATCATTTGCATCTCTGCTTTTCGACTTTTAATGATTAATGGTAACAGAGACAGCCTCTGATGATACTCTATATTACATCGAAAGAGGAGATATTTTCAATTAAGTTAATGACAACATGATCCGCAGGCGCGGATCCAGAGGGGGGGTTCCGGAGGTTGGAACCCCCCCCTTTTTTTTGGACGATCAATGCATTTGAATGGGGACATGTAATTGGAACCCCCCTTTGTCCTGGGTTAGGAACCCCCCTTTTTAAAATGGCTGGATCCGCCCCTGATCCGCTATCGTTTCATTTACCAAATTTTAATGAACATTCACTCTCACACACAGATATGCAGTAACGCTTTTTTTCAGGAAATTGTCACATAATTTCCAAACGTCTGTGATTGCTCTATATGTGTAATGGTAATCTTACGCAAAGATTTATATAGCGAGTCTCTGTCAGTTACTGTACAAACTCCTTGTCTTAAACAGATATGAAGCAAATAAAGCCAGCTGACATATGAGAATAGTTAACCAACTGGTGTTTTTTTTTGGCATTTGAAAATAATGAACAGCTAAGCATGCACTGCTTAAACAGATATGAAATTTAAGGGTATAAAAAAGGATAATGTCAATATTAATTTAAGATATGCTAACTTATTACAGACTTAACAAGTAAAGACCACCTCCCCGAAAACAAGCGGGAAAATCTCTAGGGTACAGCTGCTGTGCTCGGAGAAAGTTCTGAGCATAGCCCAAGTTCTCGAATTTCGACACTTCTTGGTAAAATAAGAAAAAACACAATAACTTCATTCCAGTGACATGTTATGCCAGTGACGGACTATAGAGGGACGTATTTATCGTGACACCCTCTTTAATAGGAAATATCGTTTTAAGCATAAAAATCGTAGAAAAAAATCTGCCTCGATAGTTCAACGGTTGAATATATATAACCGGCATTCATGATCAGTATGTCCCCCTTCTCAACCGAACCCTGCATAGACACCAGAATACAATGTTGTATCAGTCTGCTAGCTTCAACTTCTATTTCTAAATATCATATATTCTATGGTAGAAAATACACTCGTGTAGCCGTCAATTTCATTTTAATAAATATATATAATAAGCTAGACAAGGATAACACGATATAAATCCTTGAGCTGATACATAAGTATATATACTGTGAAGGTGTATGTGCAGTTAATCAAAGCTCTAAGTCGTCCTGGTAGCCTTTGAAAATTCGGTGAATAATATAAAACAGAGACAGTCTAAGATCTGCCATCGACACCCAATCTTATAAAAACACATACTGATTGTAAAAGATAATCTGTTTAAAGATAATTGTTTGTATCAATGATTGTTGGGGATTGATTAACGTCCAGTTGCAATTATTTCATGTATGTTCAGGACGAGCATACATCTCGAAAGTTAAAAAAAAAAAAAAAGAAATCAATCTGTGTTTTCAATCAAATTTTAAATTACAGATTGAACCCTAGTGTCGTTTTTATTTTAGATACTTGTGACAAATGTGATAATCATGACTTATAGCTGTTCCGGACCACGTGAGTATTTGGACCATACGCGTATGGTCGTGACCATATGCGTATACTCATATGGACCGACATTACGCGTATGGTCGAACCATATGAGTATAATACTCGTTTGGTTATTAACGGGCCGGGTCATATGAGTATTTGGACCATATAGGTAAAAAAAATCAAATTACATCATAAACGTTTCAATAATACAAAAACTTTATCTTAATTTGTGCACGATCCTTTTCATTTAAACCTTTTGTTTGCGAGTGAAATCTAGCCTTTTTTGCAGCTGCGTACAGTGATACCGAGGTCTTGGCCATTTTGATGTCTACGTTGTTTTTAAGAAACTCTAAATCTCAAAAATCGTAAAATGACTGCAATACACCATATTCACAAGACAAATTAAATAAACTATGTTTCTTTCCAGTGACTTCTTGTGTAACGGTTCATTAAAAAAAATGGAACTAAATTTAGTCGACATAATTTTATTGACATTCATTCGTAAATCATTCACAAATCGGTAATGACCATCGGTAAAAAATGTGTTTACTAGTAAATTTGACAATTAAGTAAAATTAACTATATATCGGACCATATGACCATATGGGTATATATCCATATGCATGGTCATGACCATACGCGTATGGTCCAAATACTCATATGGTCCGGAACCTTTGCTGTGCATTATCCATTATAGCACAGTAAGAACAAAGAGATTGTACTCTTGCCATGTGATAACATCAACTACTGAGTTTGAAACAGGTACATAAATGTAATTAAGCTATGCGTGTATTGAAAAACATTATAAACATTATAAATCTTGATATGGCAAGTGAAAACTAATCTTATTATAATATGGTTACATTTGATTGAATCATATCCCCGAAATTGAAAGAGGGAGGTATAACAAAATTGCTAGAAATAAAGAGTTTGTATATATCAGTATATGCCAAACAAACAAACTCATAATTGAAAACGAAAATCACTAACTTAATGTGGAATTGTAAATATCTTATAATGGAAAGACAACTGAATTGTAAAGACAAAAACATCTAAAATTTGTTTAAATTTCAAAACTATCAACAATGTAACAGTGGTTCTTTACAGTCAGTTTAAAATTCTACTTATATTCTTATATTTCAAATTGAAAACAGTTATAGCGGAATTGATGTTTTACAAAAAATATAAATCACATTACATGCAGTTTACTTGTACATATATGATTATACAACCTACTGTTCTTTGTCATGATTGGGCACTTACCGATTGTGCCAAAAAAATAATATGTGTGTTTCCTATTACATCTTTGAAAAAGGTAGGCCGGTAGGTGGATTTTTTTACATTGAGTCTATGGGAGGGACATTCTGACTTTTAAAACAGTGCTTATTGAAAAATGAAAAAAAAACCTTTAGGGAGGTAGGGTAATAGGAAACATACATCTTTTATTTTTTTATTTGGCCTTGCTAATTATGTGTTTGCCGAGACTATCACTGTGTAGCTAGCGCGGTAGCTAATATTGTGTTCAGGTGTGTGATAATAATTATTTTAATTGTCTATTTGTTTTGAATCTGTTTCCATTGTTTTCCTTTTTTTTAATCAGTGGATGTTCAAATTACGCTACCCCGCGTAAGTCTACAATTCATTAACTTCGGAATTATCCGTAGTCGGACCCGGAAGTTGTTTTGTACATTACACATCTGTACGTTTTGAGCACGCGTTTTGTTTGGAGCCGGCTGAAGAAAGATCAAAAGGTTTGATGAATTAAGGAATGCCATTTGTTATTTATAGTAAAGATGAATACTTGAACTATTAAATTAAATTTGATTGATTGTTGCATGCTTATATTTCTGTATGTTTACAATATCGTCATCGATTCTTTCACTTCAATTTCAAAAATGACAACAAAATGGTGCATATAAAAAAATAGAATATTTTTATCTTTAATTTTATCATTTTATTGTGTGTTATATTTTAGTTTTTCTATATGAGTTGGTGACTATTGGAGTGTGTGTGTGTTAAAGACAATAGTTAATACTATACTGTGGCATCAAAATAAACGATTGGTAGTAGTTTTATTTGTACACACATAATAAATTTTGGCAAATATAAAATATTTACATGTACTGTCTGTACACTGAGCAAAATAGAATGGGTTTATAGCTTGTTGTTCGGTGTGAGCCAAGGCTCAATTTGCATATTATCTCAAAAGTCTGTACCTTGTCCTATAATGGCTTACTTTTAAATTATAAATTGTTATTTGGATGGAGATTTGTGAAATTTGTCTCTATAACTACACTACAAGGATTTCTGAAATTTGGTTTCAAGGTTTATGTAAGTCAGCTATATCGTGTGATGCGTTTTCAGATTTGTCACTCAACAACTTCCTGTTTACCGAAAAACTTGTATCATTTTTAACCGGATTTTTGTGACAAAAATGTGGGTTATTGATTTGGGGATGTACGGCGGGCGGGTGGTAATCAAATGTTGTCCGTGCATTAACTCATGAACCGTTCAACCAAAGCTTTTAAAATTTTAATATGTTGTTACTGACAACTAAATGAAGGTCTAGTTCAATAATGGCGATTTTGACTTTTACCGTTCAGGAGTTATGGTTCTTGAAAGATTGAAAAATGGAGTTTCCAGTTGTGTCTGTGCATTTACGCATGAACTGTTCTAGACCTAAGCTTCCCAAATTTTAATATGTTGTTACTGATGACAAAATGGAGGTCAAGTTCAATAATGGCGATTTTGACTTTTACCGTTCAGGAGTTATGGTTCTTGAAAGATTGAAAAATGGAGTTTCCAGTCGTGTCCATGCATTTACTCATGAACTGTTCTACCTAAGCTTCCCAAATTTTAATATGTTGTTACTGATGACAAAATGGAGGTCAAGTTCAATAATGACGATTTTGACTTTTACCGTTCAGGAGTTTATGGTTCTTGAAAGATTGAAAAATGGTGTTTCCAGTCGTGTCCATGCATTTACGCATGAACTGTTTTACCAAAGCTTCCCAAATTTTAATATGTTGTTACTGATGACAAAGTAGAGGTCAAGTTCAATAATGACGATTTTGACTTTTACCGTTCAGGAGTTATGGTTCTTGAAAGATTGAAAAATGGTGTTTCCAGTCGTGTCCGTGCATTTTCTCATGAACCATTCAACCAAAGCTTTTGAAATTTTAATATATTGTTACTGATGGCAAATTAGGGGTCAAGTTCAATAATGAAGATTTTGACTTACCGTTCAGGAGTTATGGTTCTTGAAAGATTATGAAATGGCGTTTCCATTCACGTTGTTGCATTTACTCATGAACCATTCAATCTAAGCTTTTCAAATTTTAAGATGTTGATACTGATGACAAAATGGAGGTCAAATTTGATATTGTCGATTTTCACTTTCACCATTCATCAGTAATGGTTTTTGTGATATTGCCAGGACACAAATAAATATTAATATATCCGGTTTGCTGTCGTTGTGACAGCCTCTTGTTACACGTGATAGCCAAGTTATAAAAATTTCATCACATTTTTCTCAGGAACAACAAGGATTTCTGAAATTTGGTTTTAGGGTTTATATAAGTCAGCTAATATTATCAATTTACTCACAACTTCACTTGTTATTATTGCTATATACTTTATATATGTCATATTTTACATAGCTTTATTATTTTGTTTTTCAGATAAAAATGGATATTAGGCCTAATCAGTCGATATACATTAACAACCTGAATGAAAAAATTAAAAAAGATGGTGAGTAATGGCAATAGGAAAAACCATATTTTGTGACATGTACATTGTAATTCATCCCATTTGTTTTCCGTACAAACTTATAATGTACATCACAAACACTAGTACTAGACTGAACAATCATAATATCAAGCACCTGTCTTGAAAGATAAGGCTAATATTAAGCTATACCAGCGAATAATACCTACAATGAATATAGGAATTAAATTTACTGCATAATTTGAAATACTAATAAACAAATCAATTTAAAATGTCTCTCACAAGCAAAAAATGCTTATTGGTTGCCAAGATTGCACCCCAAGTTACAAATGATTTAAGATCAGCTTTTCACTCTAAAATAGAAAGACATTTTTGACAAGGCAAACATTTTATTTTTGTTTATCAAAAAAATTTCTGATTGCTCATGAAAAAGTTGTAAGAACAGGTAAAAACAAATATTGAATGAACAGGAAGTGGAATTCAAGAGAGAAAGCGTCTATAGAAAACAAACTTCACCAACAATAACCAGTAATGGAAAAAATTATGAATGTTTTGCAATTTAAGTATCTCACAGTTATTCTGCTGTGCGGATATCAAATGATTACTGCTGTAATAAAAAAAACATAGCTTTAAGATTTTAAAAGTATACAATTTCTACTAAATCTGCTTAGTGCATTAAAGACACTAGAAAACTGCTGTAAACTGAGAAATTTAGGATACTTTTGGAGGTATTTTTCCCCAAAAATTCTTCAAACTTTACTGTAGTTGTTTGTATGAACTTATAATTCAGAAAATGAAATTATAATTTTAAATTAGTTTGTTTTACATTTCAGAATTGAAGAAATCCTTGTATGCCATATTTTCACAGTTTGGACAGATTTTAGACATTGTTGCTTTGAAGACCTTGAAAATGAGGGGACAAGCATTTGTTATATTTAAAGATATCAACAGTGCAAATAGTGCATTACGATCAATGCAGGGTTTTCCTTTCTATGACAAACCCATGGTAAAATTCATTTATATATTCTTATCTATAGGTGAGATAATTAAGAATCTCCAAAAGAAAGGTTTCAAAAACATTTTGTATCGTAACTTTCAAAAATAGCTCAAAACACCTTTTTGTTTTTCTGTGAATGTTTCTTTATACAATATAGTGATTTTATGGTAAAAAAATGGTAGGGCATGGTTTAAGGGGGTGTTGTGTCAATAGTGCCTACCTTTTCGAATAGACAAGAATTATGTTTATCATAGTTTGAATCTAAATTTTGTAAACAGGGAGACTGGAACTTGCTAGTGGGTTTGAAGTTTTTGCGGGCGCAGATTGAAATAAGATTTCATACCTTTAACTGATAGATAAAAACTTAAATCCCTATAGTTTATAAAAAATAACATTATTAGTGTATTTTTATTTTTTTTACATGAATTTAAACAAATAAGTTTGTACTTGTAGAGAATTCAGTATTCTAGAAAAGATTCTGATTTAGTAGCCAAAATGAAAGGCACATTTGTAGAGAGACCAAAGAGAAAGAAGGAAGAGGAACCAGAGGTTAAGAAAAAGAAGAAAACTCCAGCATCTCAAAGGTAAGTTACTATGAATGAAGTGATACATACATTAATGTAACAGTATCATGGCTCACAATGGCATTTAAATTATACCCAACTTTAGAATAGAGACTAGATTGCATTTTCTTGTTTGTTCTTGGTATAGTCTTGTCCGCCTAAAATAAAATAAAGTTTGCCAATTAGATGCAATGAAGTAAGAATATCTGTTTCATTGCCCTCATTCTCTGGTTATTAGAACAAGAGAAAAAAGCAAAAATACAGAACTCTGAGGAAAATTCAAAACAAATTCCTTAAAGCATTTGTAAAGATTACAGCATTATCACACATACGAGACCCATATGAAAATAGGAATGGAGTTGAGAGAAAAGGGATCTACTTAACTTGCACATTTAAACATAACAACTGGGAAAATCATATACCAATATTTTGGTAGTTTATACTGGCTAATGTTGAAGATATTTCATGTCCTTTGAAAATGAAGATGAGGTCGTGCCAATAATTTCTGAATTTACAATATTTGAAAACAATATTCATTGCTTTCATTGGAACATATTTTGTAAAATATAGATTATGCAAATGAATTAATCTAACAGTTTGAACATTTATTTTTTTAGACAAAATGCTGCTCCAGCACCACAAACGCCGGCCATGGCACAAGTACCACAGATCAATCCAGGTAAGACTTTTAAGGAATGGCATAAGCCAGTGTATTAGAATTTGTTATTAGGAGAATTATGTGTTGGTGACAGGTCTTTCATGATTTCTGTTTAATATATTCATATGTATTTAGGGCTATCCTGTTCAAACAAACAAACAAACAAATATTTTATTGCTAATCACAGTGCCCACAAGGAGCAGAACAATCAACATTAATTTTATACTAATGATTACAAGTGATTCAATAATGTTTAAAATGCATTGACGTCCATTATCACTGTACTATTATGCATATTTTAGGGGCCAGCTGAAGGACACCTACGGGTGCGGGAATTCTCGCTACATTGAAGACCCATTGGTTGCCTTCGGCTGTTGTTTGCTCTATGGTCGGGTGGTTGTCGCTTTGACATATTCACCATTTCCTTTCTCAATTTTATTGTATTCAGGCAAAGCACTTTCAAATTATTGTAACCGTCTATAGTGGTAAATTTCACTAACATGTTGACTGTTCTTGAATCTTGACCCCCCTTTGTTGAGATTTGAAAGGACTTTCCCTAGGTTCTATGTATGTTTTTGATTATTTATGTACATGTGTAAATAGCAGTCTGGTTTATAGTGTCCTTTTGAGAAAAACAAATATCAGCAGGAAAACCGTGAAAAAAAGCTTAATCACAGACTGGTCCAACACCAACAGCCAACTTTGTCACTACAAGGCAGCACTCACACCAGCAGAGTGGAAAGGGATTAATATAAGTTGTAAAAATTTGTTTCCCAATCCAATAAAAATATAGATGTTTAAACTTAACCATGTTGACCTGTTTTAATACTTGAACAATGACCTCATAACACCCATTTCTTTTTCAGCCACGACAGCACCATCACAGCCTCCTGCAGCACCAGCTGGGCCTACAACAATACCTGAACAACCACCTAACCAAATCTTATTCTTAACAAATCTACCTGAAGAAACAAATGAGATGATGTTGTCCATGTTGTTCAATCAGTATGTATTTCATATTCTATCATATTTAAACAAAAATTTGTATCCGTATAGAAGAAAAACTTCATCATTGCTGAAGTTCATCTTAATTAGAATGTAAACTTTGTAACTTCATATTTAACAGTCTTTTTAATTTTGCAATAAGAAGAGCCAATGCAAATTTCTAAATCAATATCCACTGCAGAAGCAAACAAATGAAAAATGTATTTTTATTGACCAAAAACAAAGTTATATTGTTGAATTTACTTTATGTATTATCACATAAGCCAGAGCAGTTGCCTTTCATTATTATGTATCTAATCTCAAAATCATTTTGCTTATTTCAGATTCCCTGGTTTCAAGGAAGTACGTTTGGTACCAGGAAGACATGACATTGCTTTTGTTGAATTTGAAAATGAGGTTCAGTCTGCAGCTGCTAAAGAGGCGTTACAAGGATTCAAGATCACACCGACAAATGCGATGAAGATATCATTTGCCAAAAAATAGACAATTCTGATGAGGACCTAATATTGTTTTTGTTATTAAATTTTTTATCTTGACAATGATATAAATCATGCTGAAATTCAGTTTAAAAATATGTAGTGTGGGTACTAAGTGGGTTTTGACATTTGAAAGATTTTTTTTTACTACAAATAGACTTGCTATTCAGTTTAAAAGACTTTTATTTTTTTTAATGTGTAGGCAAATCTTTTTACAATGAGTATTTGACTATATATAGTAAAATACAATGATTTTTTTTTTTCAAATTTCAAATTGATAGTTTGCCCTTAGGTTATTGAAGTAACTCGTCAAATTACTTATACTAAGGAATATTTTATCAAATTTTGTTTAAGGGGTGGTGACAAAGGAGAAATGGTCTTGAACAGCTGTGAATATTAGAGAATTGTACCTAAATATTTTATAAATTTTAATGTAATCCTGTTGTACAAGTTGGTAGCTATTTATACTTTTCAATGTAGAGAGGAAAAAGGGGGATTGTGAAGTGTAAGAATACTGTAAATGAGCAAACTCAATTATAAAATGTTACGACTAAAATGTACTTGAATATTTGACAACTTTCAATGTAATCCTGTTGTATAAGTTTGGTAGGTATTTTCACATGAAACTGATCTTTTCAAATTTTTCTTTGAAATACATGTTACTGATTTTTAGGCTTAATTTTTTTGTTTGGAATAATAGATTATAAAGGCTTAAGCTTTCTTTGGAATAATAGATATTAAAGGCTCAATCTTTCTTTGGTATAATAGATTTTAAAGCTTAATCTTTCTTTGGAATAACAGATTTTAAAGGCTAATTTTTTCTTTGGAATAACAGATATGAAAGGCTCACAGTGCTGGTGAATACTGGTAGGTAATACTCCCGGTAGGTAGATAGATATTGTTATTGGCATTGCACTGAGCCAACTGTTGTTATATACAGCATTGCACCCTCTGTCAGCTTTATACAGATAGTCATCATAATCATCAAACGTTCTGTATAGCTGGCATTGCACAAAGGGCTATCATCTTTGTAATAATGATTTGTCAATAAATCTGATTCATCTATTCAATTGTTTGGTGTTTTTTTTTTATTACAGATGGATATTTCTGCTGAGGCTATAAAGAAAAAAAATAGTGAACCTACCTTTAAAAAATATACCAACCTTAATTTTTTGTCGAGCCTGCGACTTTTGTTGCAGAAAGCTCGACATAGGGATAGTGATCCTGTGGGGGCGGCGTTAGCTAACTTCTTAAGAAGCTTTATATTTTAGAAGGTGTAAGACCTAGATGCTTCATACTTTGTATATGGATGTTTCCGTCAGTCTCATGTCCAATGTCCTTGACCTCATTTTCATGGTTCAGTGACTACTTGAAAAAAAAGTTAAGTTTTTTTGTAATGTTAAATTCTCTCTTATTATAAGTAATAGGATAACTATATTTGGTATGTGCATACCTTGCAAGGTCCTCGTGCCCATCAGTTTTCACTTGACCTCGACCTCATTTCATGGATCAGTGAACAAGGTTAAGTTTTGGTGGTCAAGTCCATATCTGAGATACTATAAGCAATAGGTCTAGTATATTTGGTGTATGGAAGGACTGTAAGGTGTACAACTGGTAGGTGTCATTTCACC
Source organism: Mytilus galloprovincialis (assembly GCF_965363235.1). NCBI lineage: Eukaryota > Metazoa > Mollusca > Bivalvia > Mytilida > Mytilidae > Mytilus > Mytilus galloprovincialis. The sequence continues at coordinate 43,666,618 of NC_134844.1, forward strand.
TTGACCTCATTTTCATGGTTCAGTGATCAGAGTTAAGTTTTTATACGACCGCAAAATTTGAAAAAATTTTCGTCGTATATTGCTATCATGTTGGCGTCGTCGTCGTTGTCCGAATACTTTTAGTTTTCGCACTCTAACTTTAGTAAAAGTGAATGGAAATCTATGAAATTTTAACACAAGGTTTATGACCACAAAAGGAAGGTTGGTATTGATTTTGGGAGTTTTGGTCCCAACATTTTAGGAATTAGGGGCCAAAAAGGGCCCAAATAAGCATTTTCTTGGTTTTCGCACTATAACTTTAGTTTAAGTTAATAGAAATCTATGAAATTTTGACACAAGGTTTATGACCACAAAAGAACGGTTGGGACTGAATTTGGGAGTTTTGGTTTCAACAGTTTAGGAATAAGGGGCCAAAAAAGGGCCCAAATAAGCATTAATCTTGGTTTTCGCACAATAACTTTAGTTTAAGTAAATAGAAATCAATGAAATTTAAACACAATGTTAATGACTACAAAAGGAAGGTTGGTATTGATTTTGGGAGTTTAGGTCCCAACAGTTTAGGAATTAGGGGCCAAAAAGGGACCCAAATAAGCATTTTTCTTGGTTTTCGCACCATAACGTTAGTATAAGTAAATATAAATCTATGAAATTGAAACACAAGGTTTATGACCATAAAAGGAAGGTTGGTATTGATTTTGGGAGTTTTGGTCCCAACAGAATAAGGGGCCCAAAGGGTCCAAATTTAAACTTTGTTTGATTTCATCAAAATTGAATAATTGGGGTTCTTTGATATGCCGAATCTAACTGTCATGACTGTGTATGTAGATTCTTAACTTTTGGTCCCGTTTTCAAATTGGTCTACATTAAGGTCCAAAGGTCCAAAATTAAACTTAGTTTGATTTTGACAAAAAATTAATCAGTTAGGTTCTTTGATATGCTGAATCTAAAAATGTACTTAGATTCTTGATTATTGGCCCAGTTTTCAAGTTGGTCCAAATCGGGGTCATCAAAAATTGAATAAATAGGGTTCTTTGATATACCAAATCTAACTGTGTATGTAGATTCTTCATTTTTGGTCCTGTTTTCAAATTGATCTACACTAAAGTCCAAAGGGTCCAAAATTAAACTTAGTCTGATTTTAACAAAAATTGAAATCTTGGGGTTGTTTGATATGCTGAATCCAAAAATGTACTTAGATTTTTTATTATGGGCCCAGTTTTCAAGTTGGTCCAAATCAGGATCTAAAATTATTATATTAAGTATTGTGCAATAGCAAGTCTTTTCAATTGCACAGTATTGCGCAATGGCAAGAAATATCTAATTGCACAATATTGTGAAATAGCAAATTTTTTTTAATTAGAGTTATCTTTCTTTGTCCAGAATAGTAAGCAAGAAATATCTAATTGCAAAATATTGTGCAATAGCAAGATTTTTTTTTTAATTGGAGTTATCTTTCTTTGTCCAGAATCAACTTAAATCTTTGTTATATAAAATATACAATGTATATTCACTTTTTACTACCAACTGATAAATTAAAATAATCTTTACCATTCAGTGATAACAAGCAGTTTTTTTACATCTTAATATTTTATGATGTATTTAAATGAGTGGTTATTGTTGCAAACTCCATTAGAAATTTTAATTGAGATTAGTTTTGGAATAAGGGAAAGGGGGATGTGATTAAAAAAATTGGGTTCAATTTTTCTCATTTGAAATTTCATTAATAAAAAAGAAAATTTCTTCAAACATTTTTTTGAGAGGATTAATATTCAACAGCATAGTGAATTGCTCTAAGAGAAAACAAAAATTTTAAGTTCATTAGAACACATACATTCTGTGTCAGAAACCTATGCTGTGTCAACTATTTAATCACAATCCAAATTTAGAGCTGAATCCAGCTTGAATGTTGTGTCCATACTTGCCCCAACCGTTCAGGGTTCAACCTCTGCGGTCGTATAAAGCTACGCCCTGCGGAGCATCTGGTTGAGTTTGTTGTTCGGAAGAATTGTTTACTGTACATTCCTGACTGTCATTGTTCATCTGACCTTGACCTCATTTTCATGGTTCATTGGTTAATGTTTAGTTTTCTTGGTTAATGTTATGTTTATGTGACAGTTGTAATAAAGCTTTATATTTAGAAATATCAACATAATATCAATGATTAGTAAAGAAGGCCAGACATTTCAGCAAGTGCACTCTTGTTTTAGTATTGTTTGATAACTATTTTCTGAGGGTCATCCTAAGCACAATCATCGTCAGAATACTTGCTTAAACAAATTAAATCCCACCTTTATTTTTAGCTCACCTGGGCCTTGGGGTCCAAGTAAGCTTTTTTCATCGTCTGGCATTTGTCATTGTCGTCATGTTAATTTTTATACTACTGCAAAAAAAAAATTGCGTCCTATAATGCTATCATGTTGTCATCGTCCCAAGACATATAGTTTCCAGATAATAACTTTGGTATAAGTAAATAGAAATCAATAAAATTTTAACACAATGTCTATAACAACAACAGGAAGGTTAGGATTGATTTTGGGGGTTATAGTCTCAAAGGTTTAGGAATTAAGGACTGAAAAAGGGGACCAAATAAGCATTTTTGTAGTTTCCAGTCAATAACTTGTGTTTTTGTGTATAAATATCTCTGAAATTATACCACAATTTTCCATACTAAAGGATGCTTATGGGGGGTATGGCTCAAATTATTTAGCAATTAGGAGCAAAAAAAGGGGAAAAACAAAGGTTTTACTGGTTAAAGGACAATTTTGTCAATTTAAAAGCAGTGTAAGGGAGGCAATCCAATTCCATTTAAAAAATACTGTTTATATATGTATGTGATTACCTCCCTTACACTGCTTGAAAATTATGTATTAAGAAATGATGATTGTCTCGAGATGATAAGCTGTAAAATTAGTTTTAGAAGTTACTATTAATTAATATTTTATGATGTAAAAAATTAGCAGCTATTGTTGCAAACTCAATTAGAAATTTGAATTGAGATTATTTTTGGAATAAGGAAAAGGGGGTGGTGAAAAAAAATTGGGGATGGGGGTACTATTTTTCTCATTTCAGATTTCAGAAATTAAAATGAAAATTTCTTCGTTAATTTTTTTTTTGAGGGGATTAATATCCAACAGCATAGTGTATTTCTCAAAAGCCAAAAAAAAATAAGTTCATTAGACCACATTCATTCTGTCTCAGAAACCTATGCTGTTTCAACTATTTAATCACAATCCAAATTCAGAGCTGTATCAAGCTTGGATGTTGTGTCCATACTTTGCCACAACTGTTCATGGATCGACCTCTGCGATCGTATATAGAGAACCACTGAATGGAATGAAACCAAACATTGCATGAATGTCCCTTATGAGGTGCTGGCCAAATGTTTGAAGCTGATCAATCATCCAAGATGGGGGCCAGCTGGGGACTTAGTTTAACATAGGAACCTAAGGGATATACATACAAATCTCTTCTTTTTGAGAACCACATAATGGAATGAAACCAAACCCTACGAGTTGCTGACCAAGTGTTGTTACTTTGAAGCCAATCCATCATCCAAGATGGCTGACAGCGGGGGACCTTGTTTATCATTGAACCCTATGGACAACACATACACATGTCTTGTTTTAAGAGAACCACTGTATAGAATGTTTCTTTGTATCTAATTAATCATCCAAGACATCATCCAGCAGTGGACTTAGTTTTACATAGGACCCTATGAGAAATACATACAAATGTCTGGTTTTAAGAGAACCACTAAATAGAATGAAACCAAATATGGCATGAATGTTCTAAATGCTGTGCTGACAAAGTGTTGTTACTTTGTAGCCGATCCACAATCCAAGATTGTTGCCAGCGGTGGACTTTGTTTTACATAGGACCCTATGGGAAATATATACAAATGTCTTCTTTTAGAGAACCACCAAATGGTATGAAACAAAATATGGCATGAATGTTCCTAATGAGGTGCTGACCAAGTGTTGTTACTTTATAGCCGATACATCATCGAAGATGGCAGCCATTAGGGGACTTAGTTTTACAAAGGACCCTATGAGGAAAGCATACAAATATCTTCTTTTAAAGAACCAATGAATGGAATGAAACCAAACATGGCATGAATGTTTCTTATGAGGTGCTGATCAATAGTTGGTACTTTTAAGCTGGTGGGCCCCGAAGCTGGTACATCATTCAGGATGGCCGCCAGTGCCGCTGCGGGACTTGGTTTAAAATGGGACCCAATTGTATATATACAAATGTCTTCTTTTAGAGAACCATCGAATGTAATGAAACCAAACATAGCATGAATGTTCTTAATGAGGTGCTAGCCAAGTGTTGTTAATTTGAAGCCGATCTATCATCCAATATAACCGTCAGCGGGGGCCTTACTTTAACATAGGACCATTGCGGATATGTACATGCAAATGTCTTCTTTTAGAGAACCATTGAATGGAACGAAACCAAACATGGCATCAACTTGAAACTTCTTGCTATACACATGGACATTATGATGTAAAGTGTTTGAAAAATTCAAAATATTCATGATATATTTACTACTGGACGTTAAGCAAGCTACAGTCAATTAAATCGATGTCGATCAAGTCTTTTCTTTTCCTTTTCTCAATCTCGTTCACTCTTTTTCTTTATATGTTAAGTTTATCATCGCTGTTTCACATTTTCAAAAACGATATTTGAATTAAAAGCTTGGACTAGATTATGAGCGGTCAATAAAAATAATGACCCCTTAATGACCCCTTGTGCTATGTTTTTTTATCATATAAATACAGTAGTTCTGAATATTCGTTTAATAGCCTGCTGTTTATTCCATATCGCTATGCGCACCCTTTATCACACCCCTACCCTTTATCGCACCCTTTATCACACACGGTCACCCTACTCATTTTTTTTAACTCCGTTTTAATTTATGAAATCTTCTCCAGAAAATGTTTTCTTCCAAAAAAATACCTCAAAATTGATCCTAAATGAACGGTCATCCGGACGTGACGCAATTTATTAAATGACGTCATTGTTTGGAATGTGAAGTCACAAACGTCGAGTTTTCATATTTCTGACACGCAAAATGCAACTATAAAAAAAGAACTCAATGAAATACCATAAAAAACACACACAAAAAAAAAAAAAAAAAAAAAAAAATATTTTTAAAACAACAGCACGCAAATTGTAAGGTAACCCAGGTGCTTCGGGTGAGTAATTGAGCAGTTCTTTTAAAGCTTCTAAAACAAGACAAAAGTAGAACTGAAGGTAACCCAGGTAGGGATCAGAAAGCAGTTCATATATAATAAACCAGTCCTTCCCTATGGAAGTGAATCCCTATGGAAGTGAATTGTGGGGTTCGTACATTCTTAACCTGGACAAAAGATTAACACAAGGTTCAAATGATGATTTAGAAAACACTTTTTTAAATTGTGCACCTGAAAAGGTTCATATTCGATATTGTAAATATGTACTTGGTGCCACTAAATATGCTTCTAGTATTGCCAGTATGGCAGAACTTGGCCGTTATCCAATTTCTTTATTTGTTATTTTGCAGTCTCTTAAATACTGGCTATATTTGTATAAAGATCCTCTTTTGAATTTTTCAAAATTAGCATATAAGTCAATCGAAGATGTTGATTGTACCTTTCCATGTACCTTCAAAAAACACATTTTTCAGTTTCTAAAATTCATTCGTTTTGACCATGTTTGGAATAATAACGGAACTATGTCAGAAGGAAAACTCATATCTGCAGTGAAAAATATATTACAAGAAAGATAGGGGGGGGGGGGGGGCTCAGATATGGCAATTATATTTTTCTCATGTTTGTCAGGTGAAAAGCAAAGCAAACTACGCACATATTACAAGTTAAAAAAGGAATATAAACCTGAGACTTATACAAAGTTAAATATCTCAAAACAATATATTAGACAATTATGTAAATTAAGAATTTCTAACCACAATTTACACATTGAAAAAGGCAGATATAATATTTGTTATTCTCGTGGTGTTTTGTCTGATGCTTGGTCCGTTTCTGTGTGTGTTACGTTTCGGTGTTATGTCGTTGTTCTCCTCTTATATTTAATGCGTTTCCCTCGGTTTTAGTTTGTTACCCCGATTTTGTTTTTTGTCCATGGATTTATGAGTTTTGAACAGCGGTATACTACTGTTGCCTTTATTTGGATCAAAGAATATGTAAACATTGTATTGATAACAGAATTGAAGATGAGTTTCATTTTATATGTGAATGCAACCTCTATCAAGACGAGAGAGAAAAGTTTTATGATGACGTTGTTAATATTATACCATGTTTTTGTAATTTAGATAATTTTGATAAATTTAAATATTTAATGATCTGTTCGGAGACTGATGTTCTCACCAGATTTCTTATATATATATAGACAAATATGGCACGCCGTTTTTATATTTATTCAAATTTGAAGATATCTTATTTATTTAACAAGATATCTTATTAAGTATTAAGATATCTTTAATTTTTATAAGATATCTTATTTAATTTGAAAGTAAATAAGATATCTCTATAAGTTAATAAGATATCTATTAATTAATAAGATATCTTATAAAGTATATAAGATATCTTACTTCTTTATAAAGATATCTTTTAAATACATACTTTATAAGATATCTTATTAATTAATAGAGATATCTTATAAACTAATAGAGATATCTTTATAACCAATTAAATAAGATATCTCTATAAGTTAATAAGATATCTCTAAAAGTTTATAAGATATCTCTATTAGTTTATAAGATATCTCTATAAGTTAATAAATTATCTCTATAAGTTAAAAAGATATCTCTAAAAGTTTATAAGATATCTCTATAAGTTTATAAGATATCTCTATTAGTTTATAAGATATCTCTATAAGTTTATAAGATATATCTATTAATTAATAAGATATCTTATAAAGTATATAAGATATCTTACTTCTTTATAAAGATATCTTTTAAATACATACTTTATAAGATATCTTATTAATTAATAGAGATATATTATTAACTTATGGAGATATCTTATTTTAAGTAAATAGGATTTATACAAAAGGCGTCGCGTACTTAAAGGTTCAAGTAGACAGCGTAGACAAACAAATCTGTCAAAGCAATTCAGATAGTCGTTTATTAAATTTGTAATATAGCTCCTGCTACGCTTTCATGATTTGTATATACAATGTATAGCAAAAATCTGATTAATTGACTCAATTTACAAATATATATTTTACATACTTTGACCTATAATGGTTTACTTTTATAAATTGTGACTTCGATGGAAAGTTGTCTCATTGGCACTCGTACCACATCTTCTTATATCTATTTAGTGATGTTTAAAAATACCCGGGTTTATATAGACTGGTGTCAAGTCTAAATATAGAATCAAAACAAATCTGTATATCATAATCACATGGGTTTTACACATTAAATTTTATTGATCATATTTACCATTTACACATTGTAGAGCATGCCAATATTGATTGAATATTTTATATTGATAATGAATAGAGTTTTAACTAAAGACTTCTATCATTTAATGAACAATATAGACAAACTTTCTGATGGACAGGCGAGAATTTGTGATTGGGATTCTTCTGATATATCGAAATTTGTCGTGGAAGTGAGCCCATCGGATGGACCATATAAAGGCGGAAAATTCAAATTTAAGGTAATATTGTTATAATAAACCATTTTGGAAATTGCATGGTTATTAGACTAGCGTCAAATATCAGACCCTGAATACTTTTAAGAAAAATGGAAATTTTTAAATCTTAAAAAGGACCAATGAAAAAATGGAGATGAAATTGTGGAGAGACGGAAACTAGGTCCCTTTCATTTATTATAGACTGATATTCCTTCCTCGTGTTCGTCTCCCGGTATAGTTTTGCAATCAATAAGTCTGAAATTTCACGATGGTAAATGTTGTTTTAATGTTTCGTATCAATCTTTAACTTTCATGTTTATTCCTTATTTGGGGCTATATTGAAATCCCATTGTCCATCCGTTTGTCCAACAAATATTTTGTCGCAATTTTCTCATCATAGAATTCCTTTTTCCACTCTAACACATTTAACAATATTAATAAGACGATGTGCCTTTCGGCTATTAGAATATCGAAAAAGCAACATTCAAAATGCATTTACTCGATCATAGTATATATAGAAAACCATATATGCGAATTTATTGATGATGCAGGCAGGCGCGGATCCGGTCATTTTTGAAAGGGGGTTCCAACATGCATATGCAAATCTTATAAAAGGGGGGTTCAACATTATGTCCCTATACAGGAAAAGTCTTTACTAAAGTCCCTGCTCAATACAAAAGTTCTTTAACTGTTTCGATTCTTATACATCCTTCAGTTTGAACTTTCACACATTCGGAATTGAAGGTTCAACAATCGAAACAGTCGAAGAATTACATGATAGAAAGGGACAATAATACCGGTAATAGGAAGATCCACCTAAGGTTAGGGGCATACAATAATACCGGTAATAGGAAGATCCACCTAAGGTTAAGGGACATACAATAACACCGGTAATAGGAAGATCCACCTAAGGTTAAGGGACATACAATAATACCGGTAATAGGAAGATCCACCTAAGGTTAGGGGCATACAATAATACAGGTAATAGGAAGATCCACCTAAGGTTAGGGGCATACAATAATACCGGTAATAGGAAGATCCACCTAAGGTTAGGGGCATACAATAATACCGGTAATAGGAAGATCCACCTAAGGTTAGGGGCATACAATAATACCGGTAATAGGAAGATCCACCTAAGGTTAGGGGCATACAATAATACCGGTAATAGGAAGATCCACCTAAGGTTAAGGGACATACAATAATACCGGTAATAGGAAGATCCACCTAAGGTTAGGGGCATACAATAATACAGGTAATAGGAAGATCCACCTAAGGTTAGGGGCATACAATAATACCGGTAATAGGAAGATCCACCTAAGGTTAAGGGACATACAATAATACCGGTAATAGGAAGATCCACCTAAGGTTAAGGGACATACAACAATACCGGTAATAGGAAGATCCACCTAAGGTTAGGGGCATACAATAATACAGGTAATAGGAAGATCCACCTAAGGTTAGGGGCATACAATAATACCGGTAATAGGAAGATCCACCTAAGGTTAAGGGACATACAATAATACCGGTAATAGGAAGATCCACCTAAGGTTAGGGGACATACAATAATACCGGTAATAGGAAGATCCACCTAAGGTTAGGGGCATACAATAATACAGGTAATAGGAAGATCCACCTAAGGTTAAGGGACATACAATAATACCGGTAATAGGAAGATCCACCTAAGGTTAGGGGCATACAATAATACCGGTAATAGGAAGATCCACCTAAGGTTAGGGGCATACAATAATACCGGTAATAGGAAGATCCACCTAAGGTTAAGGGACATACAATAATACCGGTAATAGGAAGATCCACCTAAGGTTAGGGGCATACAATAATACAGGTAATAGGAAGATCCACCTAAGGTTAGGGGCATACAATAATACCGGTAATAGGAAGATCCACCTAAGGTTAGGGGCATACAATAATACCGGTAATAGGAAGATCCACCTAAGGTTAAGGGACAAACAATAATACCGATAATAGGAAGATCCACCTAAGGTTAAGGGACATACAATAATACCGGTAATAGGAAGATCCACCTAAGGTTAAGGGACATGCAATAATACCGATAATAGGAAGATCCACCTAAGGTTAAGGGACATACAATAATACCGGTAATAGGAAGATCCACCTAAGGTTAAGGGACATGCAATAATACCGGTAATAGGAAGATCAACCTAAGGTTAACTTTGCTGGAGGTAATAGGAAGATCCACCTAAGGTTAACTTTGCTGGAGGTAATAGGAAGATCCACCTAAGGTTAACTTTGCTGGAGGTAATAGGAAGATCCAGTTAAGGTTAACTTTGCTGGAGGTAATAGGAAGATCCACCTAAGGTTAACTTTGCTGGAGGTAATTGGAAGATACACCTAAGGATAACTTTGCTGGAGGAAGTACCGGTAATAGGAAGATCCACCTAAGGTTAACTTTGCTGGAGGTAATAGGAAGATCCACATGAGGTTAACGTCGCTGGAGGTAATAGGAAGATCCACCTAAGGTTAACTTTGCTGTAGGTAATAGGAAGATCCACCTGAGGTTAACGTCGCTGGAGGAAGTTGAAACCTTAGTTTCTATCAATTTCTGAACTTATAAACGCTCATTTGTATAAATATAGAACGGTCTTGTAATACTGTGGGTGATTTTTTTAAAAATAAAACCCCATCTTGTAACAATGGATACAGGCAATATTGAAATTAAAGTTAAAACCAAACATTTTATTGAAAATTTAACAAATACTCCTTTTTATCTCATTGAATCGATTGGAGATGTTGATGAAGTAGCTAATTATTGGTATAATTTATTTCTGAGCACCCTAGACAAACATGCTCCTAAGAAAATTAAAAGGGTGAAAAATACCCAACAACCAGAGTGGTGGACTTCTGATATAAATAGCGCTAGACACCAAAGAGATTATTTTCAAAGAATTGGTGATATATAATTATAAAATTTGACGTAATAAGGTTACATTTTTAGTAGAACAGGCAAAGAAAAAATATTTCCAAAATGCTATTTCAAATTATAAAGATAGTAAAACTATTTGGAAGTATGTCAAAAGTCTAAATCATAAAAAGGTACATAATAATATCACGCATTTAGAATATAAAAATAGTGTAATTCAAAATGATGTTGATATAGCAAATACATTTAATTTGCATTTCACAAATATTGCCGAAAGTATAGTTGATAACAAATTATGTAATAATAATGATGGTGCCAGTTTTGATGCACTCAACAAATTTGTAAAATCAAAGTTACAAAAGGGTAGTGAAAAATTTATTATACCAGAAATGAGTATTTTAGATGTAAACATGTATTTAAAAAAACTTGACAAGTCTAAAGCAACTGGTTTAGATGATGTCGGACCAAATATTTTGAGTATGTGCAGCGATGTCATTGCACCAGCCTTGACATATATATTTAATCTAAGCATCAAAAGTGGTAAATTTCCAAGTATTTTTAAAACTGCAAGAGTTTGCCCAATTTTTAAAAGTGGCGATGCCTGTAATCCTGATAATTATAGACCAATAGCAGTGTTGCCTTGTCTCTCAAAAATCATAGAACGACATATAGCTAATAGTTTGTTTATATTTTTAAATAGTAATGACCTTCTTAATACTACACAGTCAGGTTTCAGACCTAAACATTCGTGTACTACTGCACTTACTAAATTAGTAGATGAATGGTTGGCAAATATAGATAATGGAGAGATAAACGGAGTTATATTTTTAGATTTAAAGAAAGCTTTTGGTCTGGTTAATCATATAATTTTATTGAAAAAACTTCAATATTATAATGTTTCAAATTGTACACTAGACTGGTTTAAGTCATACTTGTTCGAACGAAGCCAACAAGTTAAGGTCAATAACGTCATGTCTAATACTAAATGCATAAAAACTGGTGTACCACAAGGTTCTATCCTGGGCCCTCTGTTATTTATTTTATATATCAATGATTTACCACTTAATATAAAAAAATTCATTAATAGATTTATATGCAGATGATTCTACATGACATTGTAAAGGTAATAATTTACTTCAATTAACTTCTAACCTTCAAAATGATATTCATGTAATTGAAAACTGGTGTTAGCAAAATTGTATGAAATTAAATGCCAAAAAGTGTAAATCAATGATTATTGGTTCAAAACAAAGGCTTTGTTCAACTGGAAACAGTTTAGATATCAATATTTCAAATGAACAAATAGAAAATGTAGATTGTGAAAAACTTCTTGGTTTATATATTGACAAAAACCTAAATTGGAATCAGCAGATAGATAAAATGTCATGTACTATATCAAACAGAATCAATTTATTACAAAAGATAAGAAAATATTTACCTATGCATATACGTATTATCTATTTTAATGCTTATATTCTGCCATTATTTGATTATTGTTGCAATATATGGGGAAGCTGTTGTGAAAGTGGAATAAATAAACTTAATAAGTTATTAAAGAAATCTGCTAGGGTTATAGTAGAAACTGACATAATGATATCATCCAGTTTATTGTTTAATAGTTTACACTGGTTAAATGTTGAAAAACGCATTCAATACCAAAAGGCAATACTTGTATTTAAATCATTAAATGGTATGGTTCCTAACTATTTACAAGAAAATTTTCATTTTACTGATAATCAAAATTATAACTTACGTTCAGCTGATGAAAAACTATTAAATCTTCCAAAACCAAAAACAATTTTTTTAAAGAAAACATTTACATATTCAGGTTCTCAAATATGGAACAATTTACCAAATGAAACTAGAGGGTCCAAGGACCCTGTGTCGCTCACCTGATATTTTTATTTACAATTGATGCATGATAAATGCAACTGTTTTACCCCTATGTTCTATTTTTAGCCATGGCGGCCATCTTGGTTGGTTGGCCAGGTCACCGGACACAATTTTTAAACAAGATACCCGAATGATGATTGTGACCAAGTTTGGTTTAATTTGGCCCAGTAGTTTCAGAGGAGAAGATTTTTGTAAAAGAAAACTAAGATTTACGAAAAATGGTTAAAAATTGACTATAAAGGGCAATAACTCCTAAAGGGGTCAACAGACCATTTTGGTCATGTTGACTTATTTGTAGATCTTACTTTGCTGAACATTTTTGCTGTTTACAGTTTATCTTTATCTATAATAATATTCAAGATAATAACCCAAAACAGCAAAATTTCCTTAAAATTACCAATTCAGGGGCAGCAACCTATCAACGGGTTGTCCGATTCATCTCAAAATTTCAGGGCAGATAGATTTTGACCTGATAAACAATTTTATCACACGTCAGATTTGCTCTAAATGCTTTGGTTTTTGAGTGATAAGCCAAAAACTGCATTTTAACCCTATGTTCTATTTTTAGCCATGGCGGCCATCTTGGTTGGTTGGCCGGGTCACCGGACACAATTTTTAAACTAGATACCTGAATGAAGATTGTGGCCAAGTTTGGTTTAATTTGGTCCAGTAGTTTCAGAGGAGAAGATTTTTGTAAAAGATAACTAAGATTTACGAAAAATGGTTAAAAATTGACTATAAAGGGCAATAACTCCTAAAGGGGTCAACAGACCATTTTGGTCATGTTGACTTATTTGTAGATCTTACTTTGCTGAACATTTTTGCTGTTTACAGTTTATCTCTATCTATAATAATATTCAAGATAATAAGGGAGCTACCATTTGATTTTTATGGGGGGGCTAGGATGAAATTTGAAAAAAATAGGCAGGACAGGAGTTTTGAGTAAAAAAAAAGGCAGGATGAGACAATTGCCAAAAAAAAAAGTCAGGACGACAATTTAGGTAAAAAAAAGTCAGGATAAACTAAAAAAAAAAAAGCAGGACCAAACAGAGTGAAAAATAAAAAGGCAGGACAGAAATTACAGCTAAAAAAAAATGCAGGACAAAATTTTTCATCCTAGCCCCCCCATAAAAATCAAATGGTAGCTCCCTAACCAAAAACAGCAAAATTTCCTTAAAATTACCAATTCAGGAGCAGCAACCTATCAACGGGTTGCCCGATTCATCTCAAAATTTCAGGGCAGATAGATCTTGACCTGATTAACAATTTAATCCTGTCAGATTTGCTCTAAATGCTTTGGTTTTTGAGTTATAAACCAAAAACTGCATTTTACCCCTATGTTCTATTTTTAGCCATGCTGGCCATCTTGGTTGGTTGGGCGGGTCAGGTGAGCTAATAAAAATGAGAAATACACTTGTATCTTTTATAACAAAATGTTACAAATTTTTCATCAATTGTGCAAATTAATATGCTTTTTCATTATTATTTAAATACAATTGTATATTGTGTATAATATAACTTTATAATACTCTATGTACTTATAAATATGTTGTTATTATTTTGAGGACTCTCAGGAAGATTAGTTTTAACTAATGGGATCATCCTCTTGAAATAAAGATTATTTATTTATTTATTTATTTATTTATAAACATAATGTCTTTAAAAGCATCAAATAATGTTTGATTTTTTTCGTATTTCATGATGTAGTAATCAGTTATTTTGAATTTTTATAGTTTTTTGGGTTTTTTTTTTATGTCAGATTAATGTAAAAATGTGTTAACTTTCCTTATAAAATAATTTAAATCTAATATATCTTTTTGTTTGTTTGACAAATCGATCATGTATACACATATATATACGACTAATTCCAAGTAAAAGTAACAACACAATGCCGTGATGCGTTATTTGGTTATTGAAACTCCAGTTTATAGTTAACATTATTTTGCGTGTCATGCTAAGTGGTATCGAGAATCAAAAATGAAGAAAATATTTTATTTGTTTGATATTATTGTCATGTGTATAAAAACATCCTTCGGTTTCACACATTCGGGGTTCATGATAAATCCAAATAAAAGCGCTTCTGGCGCATGGAATTTGTTGTACATATTTTATACACCTTCGAAACAGATGAAGTTGAAACTATGAGTGTCGTATTGTTATGCATTTACTTTTCTACATTGGCTAGAGGTAAAGAAAAAGTCAGGAGCCTCTGGCCTTTGTTAGTCTTGTATTATTTTAATTTTAGTTTCTTGTGTACAATTTGGAAATTAGTATGGCGTTCATCATCACTGAACTAGTATATATTTGTTTAGAGGCCAGTTGAAGGACGCCTCCGGGTGCGGGAATTTCTCGCTACATTGAAGACCTGTTGGTGACCTTCTGCTGTTGTTTTTTTTCTATGGTCGGGTCAGGGGCGGATGCAGGAATTTTCGAAAGGGGGGGTGCTAACCCAGGGCACCCAGGACAAAGGGGGGGGGGGGGTGCAAAACATATGTCCCGATACAAATGCATTGATCGGCAAAAATAAAGGGGGGGGTGCGCACCCCCGGAACCCCCCCCCCCCCCCTGGATCCGCCACTGCGGGTTGTTGTCTCTTTGGCACATTCCCCATTTCCATTCTCAATTTCATCTCTCTTCTACGATATTAGAACTTTCTTTACCTATTATTACTAAAAGAGAAAGATTATGTAATAATCGTAATTATTTTTAATTACCAATAAGCATTACGTATTCAGTGTGAAATGGAATGGGGATACGTACGTGGACATATATCCATTAAAACATAATAAGTTCATTGAAAAATGAATAATTCATTTGTTTTACTTTTTTTCAGTTTGACGTTGTTGAATTATTCTACCCCATTCTCCAACCAGATATTAAGTGTATTACACCGATTTACCATCCAAATATCGATACATTGGAACCAGACGACAATGATCTCATATCAAATGTTTGTGTCAGCATGTTAGATGACTGGAAACCAGTAAATGGACTTGATGACTGTATCCAAGCCTTATTGTACCTATTCTACCAACCAAATACAACAGACTCATTAAGACTAGCAGATGGCGACATTTCAGAGAACCAGTTTTTAGAAAATGTTCAAAGTTCCTTGAAAGGAGGAACAGTCGAAGGCTGTTATTTCCACCCAAATTATGGATGGGTAGAGAATTCTAAACTTACTGACGATCTAACCCAATATGAATGTAAGCCTGAACCACCGAAAAAGAAATTATGCAAACGATTTTAAACTGAGTTAGTGAAAATTTCGACCATCTATTTGATACAAATATTTTTAAATAATAAAAAACCAAAACAATGAACTGCTTTCATTACATGTAATTCAGTGTTTACTTCGCTCGTTTTAAGTATGAAACCTACTTTAATAAGTTTTGACATTTATTATAATTTATAACATGACAAAGTACGTGTGAACTGTTAACTATTACTTTGTAAATGAGGTCAAGGTCATATGAACCATGCCAGACAGACATGTATGATCATGTATACCTTACGGTTATTTATCATACACCTGATACTACTAGTAGTAGTAAGCCTTTTGCTCATATAATCTCAGAAACAGACCTAAACAAGATAACTATAAACCATGTACATTGACCGAATTGATTCATACAAATGAGTCAAAGTCAAATGAAACCCGCTCAGAAACAGACCTAAACAAGATAACTAAACATTGACCGAATTGATTCATACAAATGAGTCAAAGTCAAATGAAGCCCGCTAGACACGCATGTACACTTTACTATCATAACACACATCAAATAGAGCGGCGACATTGCTAACCCGATTAATCCAGTCTTTATATTTCCCCTGATCTACGATTTCTTCATTAACCTCGCAAGTAGAGATTGATTACAGGAAGGGACTGGATTATTCGGGTTATCTGAGAAACAGACTAAACAACAACCAGGTGCTCCGCAGGGCGCAGCTTTATACGACCACTGGGGTCAAACACTGAACAGTTGGGGCAAATTTGGTACCAATATTCAAGCTTGATACTGTCTGAATTTGGATTGTGATAAAAATTTTGACATATTATAGGTTTTTGTCACAAAATAAATGTGAGCAAAGATCAAACAAATCTATCTTCTATTGTGCAATTGAAGATTTCTTCTTGAAACTTTTCAAATTCAAAATTTGAAAATTTTTCAAAAAAAAAAGGAATCCTTAACAAAAATGGTAACCCCCCACTCCCCCCCCCCCCCCCCCCAATGAGCATAACACACTCAATCAAATGCTTTCCTTTGTAGTACAATTTCAGAGAGATCCATACACTTAAACACAAGTAGTGGTCATGATTGTTTGGAAACTAGAAACATGCTTATTTTTTGTTTTTGGCCCCTAATTCCTACATATTTTGGGCAATTAACCCAAAACTTAATCCCAGCCTCCCCTTTGTTATATGGTACATTGTGGTACAGTTTCAGAGATCCATGCAATTACAATTGCTTGTGTCGGCCCCTTTTTGGCCCCATAACCCCTAAAATGAGTCCAAACCCTCTAATTGTTTGTTTTTGGTCCCTAATTTCTAAACGGTTGGGACCATCATCCCCAAAATGTATCCCAACCTTCCCTTTGTGGTATTGAACCTTCTGAAAAAATTTCATAAAGATCTATTTACTTAAACTAAAGTTATTATTCGCAAACCAATGTGTCTTCGGACGACGCAGTCGACGACGACATCATACGATCCCAATAAAATTTTGGGGTCGTATAAAAACTTAAAATCGATCACTGAATCATGGAATGAGATCATGGTAAGATAAATCCTAACAGACGTTCATGTACACATTACACTGAATCATGGAATGAGATCATGGTTAGATAAATCCTACCAGTCGTACATGTACACCTTACAATCTTTTATTCACCAAACATACAGATGAAATTTTGCTTAAACTGACTTGACCATGAAAACCTAAGCTTTGTTCACTGATCTAGGAAATGAGGTCAAGGCCAGGTGCTGTCTGACGGATATTTATACCTTGCAATCCCCTTCCCTTTTCATATATGTGAACTTCTGAATTAGACTATTTACCGGGTTTGTAATAACATGAGCAACACGACGGGTGCCACATGAGGATCAGGATCTGCTTACCCTTTCGGAGCACCCCCAGTTTTCGGTGGGGTTCGTGTTGCTTCCGAATCGTCTTTAGTTTTCTATATTGTGCCATGTGTCTGTTTGTCTTCGTTCTACCTCTTTGACTGTCCCTCGGGTATCTTTCGCCCCTTCTTTTGCAAGGGACCCATATATATACCAAAAAAATAGTTATCCGATTAATTATAAGAAGTTAGTTTTTCACATAACAAAGATTCCAAAAACTTTTTAAGCAGTCCGTGGACCATGAAAATGAGGTCAATGACAAAAGACATATAAATGACAGACGGAAAAGGCATTTTATATTGTATGGTCAACATAGTTGCATTCTTGAGGTTCGGTTGTTACTTCGGTTTTGATAGAGAATATACAATATAAAGGTATTAATGAGACTTGTTCATTTAATGGCAAACACTTTTATTCGTATAAATTAATTCTGTCATAATAAAAAAATAAATATATGGAAAATGAAAGACACATGTAGATAAGTTAAAACTGACTATTGCACACAATCTCTTTTTTTATGCACCGTGTAATATAATAGCACCTTGATATCATCTCCATTTATATACCCTTCTTATAAAATATGTGCACATAACTGAAATAAGAATAGGATAAGGGACTAGACTGCCAAATGTTTGGTATAGTTGTGTAATATTATTTGGATGTTTTGAGTATCTTGTGTAAAATGTAGATACTTGGTCACGTGGTTGTAATTCTGTTGTAGCTTTTATTTTGTAGTCATTTTGATCTGAAAGTTTTGTTTCCTTTTGTTGTCTATCTTGAGGCTCCAAATATCCTGCAGTTAATATCTCCTTGTCATCGTTAGCATTTTCGTTTGATGTTTTGTCGGTTCTGGCTTCAGCTATTTCAAAATTACTTTCCTGGATACCTTCATTATTGTTTAAATCACCAACTTCTTTTTCATGTTTTGCGATAATTTCTTCTGATTTCTCTTGTAAATCTGCTGTTTCGAAAACTTTGCCATCATCTATCTGGATCTCTTCTTTATTATCATCGGCAGACTTCACTATTTTGTTATCGATGTAACCATAATTTGTTTCAAATGATTGTCCCTCAACATCTCCCCCTTCCAAAGATCTTCTGACATTGTCCTCAAACTCATCCTCAGTAATAGCTGGACATATAAGTGGGCAAAGTGGGTCTTCGGTGTTGGGATTATAGAATAAAAACAACAAGGCTTGGACGCAGTCATCAAGAGCGTTATCCTCGGTCCACTCGTCTAGTAAACTCACACAAATGTTGGTATCTTCAAAGCTATTTTCGATGGTATCAATATTTGGATGGTATATTGGAGTTGTACAGATGATTTCAGGTACTATATCTGGATAATTTTCTGTGCAAATGTTTATCTGAAAACATTAAGAAAAGAAGCTTATTAGTGCATGGTTATGTTGTGTCATATTGAAATTATTGTTAAAACTCGGGTATCTCATATATACCAACCATTAGCCAACCACTGACTTTTAGAAAGTTGTCTTATTTGTACACGTTGTGACAGAAGAAGACTTCGTAAATACAAAGTTGTAACCTTAATGATTTTTTTTTACCTCTCTGTCCACTACGTAAGCAGGGGTATTGCATATATTTGATACTATTTAAGTGTCGTGTTCCTGTGTTCCTATTTATAGCAGCAGGGCCATTTTTATTATTTATTATTTCGTGGAAATCAAAATTATCCGCCGTTTCTCCTGGTTCACCCACATCAATCTGTCCTTTTTTTTTAATTCAAATCAGTTAAACAGAAAACTACGACACGGCACCATATGACTGATAATCTGCTGAAAATTGAGAAAGGAACAGTATGCGAATATGACGATAGTGTGTTAGTTGCGTGGTCCCTTTGACACATGATAGAGAAACCGACTTAATATTTATATGAAAATGATTTCACTAATTCAAAATCCTTTGGTAAATGAAATGAAATCAAGACTCAAACATCAGTAACAAGCTAAAAACATTTTAAAATATGGAAATTTATGGAGATAACGAAAAAAAAATGCCGAGGAGATTGACACTAGGCCGGCACACTAAAAATAATTCAAAACAAGCATACATTGCTCAGTATGGTATAAGGACCGATAAAGATATCTAACGAATTTGATACATGTCAGGGCGGATCAAATCATTTTAAAAAGGTGGGCCCCAACCTAAGATAAAGGGGAGTTCTAAGTCCATATATCCCCATTCTGCAAATACATTAATTAATTGATCGTCAAAAAAGGGGGATCAAACCCCAGGACCGCCCCCCCCCCCAAACTGGATCCGCCACTGCAATTGAATAATTGCGGTAATTCCCTAATTAAAAGGAGAAGACATATATTTAGCTAGGACATCCGAGTAATTTTTTTCCTTATTGAAGTAACCTAGCTGAGAGTTGATTTTAACTGAGCACTGTATTACAAATAAAAAAAGTAAAGTAGTATGGCAAGCCGTTCTCGTCAAAACTATGTTTAAACCATTTTTCGAGAAATTTACACACTGAGAATTATAAAAAAAACACACTGAGATTTAAAAACTTCAAAACACACACTGAGAATTAAAAATTACACACTGAGATTTCATAACGACGCACTGAGATTACAAAAATGAAAAACACACACTGAGAATTGAAAATTACACACTGAGAATTGAAAATTACACACTGAGAATTGAAAATAACACACTGAGATTTCAAAAAGACACACTGAAAATAAATAAATTGAAAACACACACTGAGAATTTGAAATTACACACTGAGAATTTAAAATGACACACTGAGATTTGTGCGCACATATCTAATTAGCATACTTAATCTGAATCTATTACAAGCTTAAAGCAACTAGGGGACAAAACTCGTTAGTCCTTCGATTTGGTTCCAAATTATTCATAAAAAAACTTTAGAAATACAAGGACAAGAAAAATACCCGCTTATTCTTATTACAAAATATTTATACCAAATGGTGAAAACGTTATATTAAAATTATAAGAAAACTTGGAACAATTTGCACTGAAAAACAAATAATGCAGTGAAGTTTTTTCTCAAGTGTCTATAATAGCATAGAAACGTAACAAAAATATAAAAGATTAACTTGCGAAATCAGGGTAACAGTAGGAAGACTTTTTAAAAGGGACCCATGCTAAAACGGTTTTAAGTCCCGATACACTGGTAGTAATGATATGAATTATAGGCAACAAACTTGTGAATATGAGCGATGTTAAGTCATGAAATTTATTACGAATGTTAATTGGTTGAAGGAATCGCATTTCACTATAATGACAAGAGTTTTTGAGATCAAGATATTAATCTGTTGAATTATTCATATCATGAATATTCATTAGTAATTTGCATATTAATCTCAGTGTGTGTTTTTGAAATCTCAGTGTGTAATTAACAATTCTCAGTGTGTGTTTTTCAGTTTATTTATTCTCAGTGTGTCTTTTTGAAATCTCAGTGTGTTATTTTCAATTCTCAGTGTGTAATTTTCAATTCTCAGTGTGTAATTTTCAATTCTCAGTGTGTAATTTTCAATTCTCAGTGTGTGTTTTTCATTTTTGTAATCTCAGTGCGTCTTTATGAAATCTCAGTGTGTAATTTTTAATTCTCAGTGTGTAATTTTTAATTCTCAGTGTATGTTTTGAAGTTTTTAAATCTCAGTGTGTTTTTTTGTAATTCTCAGTGTGTAAATTTCTCGAAAAATGGTTTAAACATAGTTTTGACGAGAACGGCTTGCCATAAAGTAGTACTTCAGCTAATTAAGGAGATTCTAAAAATGCTAATGTTTGTACCTACCGTGAATTTAAACTTGCCACTTGCATATAGACCCCCAGAAGGGGCTATTTCCAGCTGAAATGTGGAACAATCATCTGGGTCCCAGTCACATATACTGGCCTGTCCTCCCGACAGTTTGCCTAGATGCCTCAATAGATTGTGTAAATCTTTTGCGCAAGTCCTCGCCATGGTTAATTTTTTTCTCGGATCTGTTCAGCGAATATTCCCTGTGCCCACTTCAACATCGAACAATTCAGTCTTAACTAGCATGTCTAAACGACGGAGAGGTCGTTTGTCTGGATCTTCTTGGTCACATAATTAGTACATGACTTCCACTTTTGCTCTTTTTCTACTGATAAATGATCTATTTCATATTGTGGTGTAATGAATATTTCAAGCGGTGTTGGCTTTTTATAGCGGTTACTACCAAAGAATATTTATGATGAAATCACGATGAAATGCCACGGTTTAGCCGTGGTAAAAAGTTTGTCTGCTAATTTTACGAACCAATCAAAATGCAGGACTCCACTATATCATTTCTATATTTAGAATGTATTTATGGTAACGGGAAACTACATCTACTCGAAATTTTCTAGATTTTAGTTAAGCGTTTTAATCTTTCTCACTCAGACCTCCTTAGGTGTGATCCAATTAAAAGCATTGAATTGTTATTTATAGATTTATTTTTATCAAGAAGTTTTATAGTCTTACAGTACTATACTAATCCTTGATTTCAGAAATAAACTAAATTTCAAAGAATCGTTGAAAAAAGAAATTAAAGTACATAACATTTTTTTTCAAATAAAGAAAAGACTGCAAGCAACTAATGTGACCAATATCTTTCAGACACACAAATTCTCCCTACCCTATATTAGGTAACACAACGAATAAAGGAGTTCTTGAAATATTCTAACCCAGAAACTTTTCGTATTAGAGAGTGTACCATATGGGCCTTCAGACAATAATACATAAAATTATACCTTCTTTAATAGCATACATGTGTATTCTACGAATCAATTATTATAGATAGACTTTGATCTTAGACAAAAAGGAGTAGGTCCGGTAAGGGCTGATTTTGGCCCCAAATTTCAGTTTCATCTAACGAGATATTTAGGACACTTTTTAAACACTTAAGGGTCTATTTCAATTGATTCGATTAGTTTATGTAAAAGATTTTAACTGATTCAGTCATTAAAAACGCTCCGATTGAAGCTTAAATATGAAAAATCTATCAAATATGCCAAAAAACGTCACTTTTCAGATGGTTTTCGTCAAAAATGAAAGTGGCCGCATCCGTGTTCATCCTCAACCTTTATATATGTTATGTATTATCATCAAATACAACTTACATTTCAATATTATGAATGAACACGAATGCGGCCACTTTCATTTAAGACGGAAACTGTCTAAAATTTAACTAAAATGCTATAATTGAGAAGATTTCAGTAATTTAGCATGACTTTATGATGCTAGTACACGATATATGTGCATTGTATTGTCAAAAACAGCACATACTTATGTAGCAGAAGCATTCTACTTTCCAAAAAATAGCTAAAAGATTACATTTTCACAATTTTGCAAAACTGCTTAATTTTGGGGCCAAAAAGGGGTCTTACTGAAACTTCTCCTTTGATCACTCTAGAAGCGTGTTATAATCGATATATATACCGATATTTTTCTGAGAGGCTATGAGACCTATACAAATCCTTGCTATGATGTATCTTTTCTCAGATCTTTTCCCAAAGTGACATTATATAGGTCAAGTTAAATCGTAATTTAAAAGTAAACTTTGACACGCGTTAAGTCCGTAAATCAAATAATATATACAAGAATGATATCGGCTTTTTGTAGATGGCTGCACAACTCCTTGCACCAAGTTCTCTCTCTATATATATATATAAGTACTGTCCTAAGTCAAATGCAGGCAATATCATGATTGCACTCAATTTTCGTTTTCTCCATTTAATAGATACTTTATTTTCTTGGGAGGTCGTCCCAAATATTTCGAAATTGTTCCAATTGTTCTTTCGTATACTAGTTAATAGTTTTATGATAAACTTCAGACTAAATGAAGATACTTTCACTTTGATATATATATACTGAGCGACAAAAGCAGCACATCTAAAGGACGCTACGAGGCCACTATAGTACGGGGCCAAAATCAAAGTTTTTAAAGCACATTTAAAAGACAGTCCTTCATACGAAATTTAAGGTATTAACTCTATTTACATTTTAATATTTCAAGGGATGAAAGTGAAAACATGAATCATACAATTTAAAAAAATAAGAAAAATACATTAATAATATTAAATACAAATCATTTCTTGTGATAAACGCGCGGATATTGAGAACTAGCAGAGTTTGGATGAGTGTGTCCACGTGCATTGTTAGGTATTGATGGTCTGCTGCGACATGAGCCTGAAGATTTACTCGTTGATGACGTACCAGTATTGTCTATAACCAACGGATTGTTATAGTACTCCATCTTAAGAACACCATTGTGACCAAGCAGAAAATGTGGTGATTTGTTTTCACATACTTGCTTCTGGTGTATCTTTTGTCTTTCTGAGAACTGAAATTGACATGTTGAAAATTATTACTTAAAATGTATTTTATTGAGAGAAAAAAATGGAATTGTGGTGTGGGAACAGATATACGTTTACTTCCTTTAAGTGTAAATTTAAACCAAAAGATTTTGTCAAATTGATTTTTGTTTTATCACATCAATGTATACAGTATAATTAGATAAGCAGGACTTAAAGGCTTAAGAAAATGTGCTTCCTCATTTTTTAAACTTGAGATAAAAATTACTCTATGTAGAGGAAAACAATACAACTTGTCTTTAGTGTAACTCTATATATATGGTTACATGCAATAATTGTGGTGGGTTTTGAAACTGAAATTTACATAAAATGAAAATAAATTATCTGCAACGTATGGGGCGGCCCCGACGGATTTGTCTTACATGGAAACACCAAAATATTTTTTTTTCTTACTGTTTGGTTTGCTACATCTCGTTGACGTCAGTACAATGAGACTATCATAAGTCTCGGAAATGTCTGTTTATTTATGTATATAATGAGATACGTCATTGTGTAATACAATGAGCAAGGGATGTAAATTCACGAAACAACATACATGTAGACACACACTCGCATCAACCAAAAGCAAAGTTTTTTCCCAGAAAAGCTCAACCACATCTACTTATTATGTTATTCATTTTTGTACCTGAGTAAATTTGGGTGTTGTTTGTTTCTTTTTTTGTGCGTCGTGTCTGGTTTGTGTATCCAAGTGATATGAGCTAGCCACTCTCAGTTTGATGCTGTCTTGAGAATACGGCTCTGTTGTACAAAACATTGGCATCATAGGAACGCTGGGTACTATGGTACTGGGAAGTCGTCTACAAACACATGTGCTGGTAGTCTTCATTGTTAGATCCTCAATTTTCCCCATAGTATATTCTTGTCTACAAAATTCTAGTATAGTGGTCAATTACACCCAAAAACTACACACACATATATATGATAGAATTGACTTGGTTTTTCCTTTATTTTTGTTTGTCATACACAAACCATTTCATATGTTAGTAATAAAACAAATTTGTGGTTGGTGTGTCAGTATGCATACATTGCGCTATAGAACCAGGTTTAATCCACCATTTTTTACATTTGAAAATGCCTGTACCAAGTCAGGAATATGACAGTTCTTGTCCATTCGTTTTTGATGCGTTTTGTTATTTGATTTTGCCATGTGATTATGGACTTTCCCAATTGATCTTCCTCTAAGTTCAGTATTTTTGTGATTTTACTTTTTGCACTTTTTATGTGTGTTTACAGCTGCTAAGCATCATCATGATAACATGTATTTTTAGTTTTTTACTATTATAATGTTCAGCTAATGTATGTTTGTGTTGATACCTAGGTCCGTTATTCGGAGTGACACTCGAAAGCTGCAAGGTAAATTGGTATCCATGAACACTCCCTTACTACAAGGACAAATCACCAACCCAACACCACAGGAGTGCAAGGACCCAGGAAAGTCGGTTATTATGGTGGAGATATAAATAATGAAATAAACAAATTTAAAAAAAAAAGAATAATCACAAACAAGTTAAGTAGCAACTACATATATGTATACCATTCAGGATTTATAAAAAATGGATAGACTCTGCCGTGAATAGGAAACAGAATATCTTTCTATATAGAATTAATGAAAAAAAAGTTGCTGTTTGCAATCAAATGTCGAGAGAAAATTTGTTCAAGCATGTAACACGAGATATTTGTTTTCTGTGTTTAGATCGGTAATATTGAAGGGATGGGTTCACCAAATGCATTTCATAAAGTTCATGATATTATTATGTTGTTCTTTGCATCAGATTACGTCATCTATTCTAAGACATGCAAGTAAAAAAGTAAAACGTCTTGTCCTATATACTTATTTCAATTTTGATCTTAAATTTTAAAGGGAGTCATAGGGTTGCAATCCCCTTTTTGACGACCAATGCTTTTGAATGGAGACAAAATGTTGACCCCCCCCCCGTTTGGAATTAGTTGGATCCTCCCCTGTAAATTAATATGTGTTTTAATTTGTATACCTGTACTGTTCTATATAGTTTTCCGAAAACTCAAAATGGACAAATTTATACTGTATTGGACTAGTTGGTCTACTTGTATATCCAGGGGTAGTGTAATTAGACTGTGTGGTCTTCTGTTGATCAGTTGACTTTCTGTCCTGATATAGGGTGTTAGTTCCTCCGTTTGTGCCCGGTCTAGTAAAACTAAAGCGATCTTTCAGTTGTTTGGTCTTTCCCGCTTTTTGTGTAGTTTGTGACGGAGAATCAGACTTTGATGTATTTAGTTTGGCTGAAGCAGAGTGGCTCCGATGTTTCACACTATCCTCTAGTTGTGTTGTATTGCAATGAACAGATGTGGCAGAGTGTTCCGTGGAGCAAGTTTTCCATCCGCTGAACTCATCCTAGAAAAAAGTAGTGCAAACCATTTTAGAAGAGATTTCTTTACAATCCTTATCTGGTGTAAATAGATATAGGAAGATGTGGCATGAGTGCTAATGAGACAACACTCCATGCAAGTAACAATTTATAAAAGTAAACCATTAAAGGTCAAGGTACGGTCTTCAACACGGAGCCTAGGCTCACACCGAACAGCAAGCTATAAAGGGCCCCAATAATTATTAGTGTTAAACCATTCAAACGGGGAAACCAACGGTCTAATACATATCCTGCTTCAAGTTCTATAAGTTAAGCAAATCTCCACATTATTTATATGCTTTTCCCAGGTCAGGTGTTTCTTATTCAAAATATCACAACTCCTTTATTTTTATGCCCTTATCCATTTCCACTTTGTCAAAATCTGCATTTGATTTAGATTACTAGAGGTAGATGTTCACAATTCATACTTGACTAAAAGGCAGCTACAACATTGCAAGTAATAGGCAAATCAATTTAATGTTAACTTTCTCCGAATGCCGGAGTTTCAACCTTGAGTTTCTTGATTATTTTCCTAATTTATAAAATGAAAATTCAAGAAAAGTTATTTTTGAAATAATCATGTTAGTATACAAAAGTACGGACTACTGAGCCAATGACACCCTCGGGGACTGATAGACTACCAGAAGCGGTATCGTCCCCGAAAAAAACCCACTTCGTAAACTTTGTGCGTCCGAAGCGTTTTTCTGGATTTACCCCAATTCATCAGGAATGCTCAAAGTCAAATATTTCAAAGCCAAGGATGTATAAGAATTAAAACATTTGAAGAACTACATGACCAAAAAGGTACCTAAAATAGCCAAAATCCATCTAATGTCAATTTTGCCTGATGGATTCAAAGTTAAGTGTGTAGTACATGAAATTTTACACTATAGTCTGTCAATCTATGACACAAATGTATACCTTTGATTTCTTTATCTTTATATAAACGAGCACGCGAGCTGATATAGATCTGAAATTAAATCAGCGTGTAGACTGTAGTACAAGAGGGCCAAAAGATACTAGAGGAACATTCAAACTCAGAGATCAAAAATAAACTTACAACGCCATGGCTAAAAAAAGAAAAAGACAGACAAACAATAGTACACAAGACACAACATAGTACCAGTACCCCCAATATATATATATATATATATATATAGTCGGACTTGTTTTTATTCAAACTTAAAGGGGTAGTACGTGTACACTTTAGTCTGAAGTACCTGTACCGTCTTCAAAACAGTTTTCTACCTTTAATAGGCGAGTGTAATATTTGAAAAAGACGTCTAGTTAAGGACTTTAATGCACCCACCTAACACACGGCTAATTTTTTTTTAAATGAAAGAAAAATGATTTATCTTTGATTTTTGCCCGGTCGTCACAAAATCGTACGGTGCAGTTTTTGTAAAATTGAGGTTTATTTCAGAAATTAGTTGAAAATTATAAAATTACGACTTGTTTTTCAAGCAAAAGAAATTAGTCGTATCTCTTCTTTTAGACAGAATAATTAAGTGAATTAGATTCTTAAAATAATGAAAAACAATATTTACAACTATAACTCCGCATGCTTTTGCATTCCTTCTAAATATTTGATATTTTGTACGAACATTTTCATAATCCTGACCTTTTCGGATCTACAATTAAATTTTTTATTAAATGCTTTTGCACTCTATCCATTTTAGAACACACCAAATCACTCATCAGTTGTCGTTTTTTCATTCAAGATCAAGACTTTATCTCAACATTTCTTAAAATCACGAATTTCTGTAATTTTATGATGTTGGGTAAAATCACTATAGTTTCCGGAATCCTTTATCTATTTCGTTATCGTTTTTTTACTGAATATATTAGTCGATTTCCGTGAACTTAATAGTGCTATTAGAGTACGATACATCATATTTAAACAGTTCTATTTCTATCTTGAACTTCAGTGTAGCTTAAATAGATATAAAATCGTCAGAAATTAAGATAAAATCAAAGTAAAACATAGTTTTTGAGTTCTGTAGGGAAAACGGTAGTATTTAATTTTCCCAGCATTAGGTTGGCCTTTTGTGTACCCAAGGCAGGTGAAGGAAGTCAAATTAGGAGCGCTGTGATTGGATGTAAGGGTACAATATATTTTTTATTTATCTATGAATAACTGCAGTGTGTATATTTACAATATAAATTTTAAAACCTATTGAAATATTTTCTAGAGAATTATTCGAAAAGACTTGCAAAATTTCATAAATTTGGTGCAAAATGACGGTGGGCATGGATAACATAAACAAGCTCCGTTGGAAGTTGGTCATGATACTATTTGGCTTTAATTTTTAAAACAGAGTAACAAAGTACTAACACAACATATAACTGTTTTATCCAGGTTTTTATCTTAAAAAGTGGTAAATTTAGAAAATGTTAACATTGTCGCCAATGGCAGAATAAATAGTACCGTTTTCCCTATACTGAAGATAGCAAGGCAAATCAAAGTCACTCAAACTTCAATTCTTTTATACTATTTTGAAGCTTTTGATTAGTACATTTGATTTTTATCACAAAGAATAGAAATTTTTCACTGAGAACAATACTGTGTTGAGAAAAGTGCTGAGTCATCATGATAGGTCAAATTGATTGTAATGATATAAAACTTTATTCTAGGATGTCAATATTAACTATATTGTGTAAAATGCACCATATTATAGTTCTTTTGTATTTGATTTCACCTTTCGCAATGATTTTTTCAATTAGAAACACCAGAATTCAAGTCGCGACAAATATTTTTTACTGAAATGTTTGCCTTTTTTGCTGCGTAATTCCCTAAATGTATAACTTGGGTATTTCTGTAAACATAATCTATTAAAATGGGAAATTGTCTGGTTTAGTTTGTACTGTTTATGGAATAAGGCAATATTTGGTCACATTGAAAGCATTTTCAGTGTTAGAATTGTTCATCTAAGAAAAAAAGAGGCCCACTTGAGGCTAAATTTACATAGAATTTATACTCTCCTGTGTAAAGAATTGTTCACATTCTTGATAATGCATGCAGCAAATATTTCAAAAGTGCTTCATTTTGTAGTTTTTTTCTTTCATTATATCAGACATAAATAATTTTTCATTTCCTACTGTTTGAAAGGACTTTTGTTGGAAATTAATACTCCCAAGGGACATAATTCAGCTTTTTCATTGATTAATACAGGCAACAAAGGCAACTTTACAGCTGAGTAGTTTGCATATTTAATGTTTAAAGTGTCTAATATCTTTGTTTTCATCATCTCAAGACAAAATAATAGATTTTATAACAAGCTCTAAAAATTGTAACAACAATATGGCATATACTAAAGCATGGAATGGAGATTAGTATGAAAAATCTTGAATTTGTGCATTTCTTGTAAATTTTTGATAAAATGAATACAAATTGAATGGAACTGTCCATTTTATTTGTTTAAATGGAACTATTTATCATTCTTTTTAAATAAGATAAGATATGATTGGATACAGGTTGTTTATTAAGGCTTTTCTGAAAGAAGTAGAGAATGAGGTAAACCAGCATGTAGGGGTGGGGACATAAAATGATCTATGTGTCTTTAAGTACTGGGGACATACAAGTATTTATTATAGCCAAGGTTTTCACAATAGCCCAGTATTGCATTAATAATGTCATAAGAATTCTTTATATCTTTATGTCACAGTATAGGGAAAACGGTAGTATTTAATTTTCCCAGCATTAGGTTGGCCTTTTGTGTACCCAAGGCAGGTGAAGGAAGTCAAATTAGGAGCGCTGTGATTGGATGTAAGGGTACAATATATTTTTTATTTATCTATGAATAACTGCAGTGTGTATATTTACAATATAAATTTTAAAACCTATTGAAATATTTTCTAGAGAATTATTCGAAAAGACTTGCAAAATTTCATAAATTTGGTGCAAAATGACGGTGGGCATGGATAACATAAACAAGCTCCGTTGGAAGTTGGTCATGATACTATTTGGCTTTAATTTTTAAAACAGAGTAACAAAGTACTAACACAACATATAACTGTTTTATCCAGGTTTTTATCTTAAAAAGTGGTAAATTTAGAAAATGTTAACATTGTCGCCAATGGCAGAATAAATAGTACCGTTTTCCCTATACTGAAGATAGCAAGGCAAATCAAAGTCACTCAAACTTCAATTCTTTTATACTATTTTGAAGCTTTTGATTAGTACATTTGATTTTTATCACAAAGAATAGAAATTTTTCACTGAGAACAATACTGTGTTGAGAAAAGTGCTGAGTCATCATGATAGGTCAAATTGATTGTAATGATATAAAACTTTATTCTAGGATGTCAATATTAACTATATTGTGTAAAATGCACCATATTATAGTTCTTTTGTATTTGATTTCACCTTTCGCAATGATTTTTTCAATTAGAAACACCAGAATTCAAGTCGCGACAAATATTTTTTACTGAAATGTTTGCCTTTTTTGCTGCGTAATTCCCTAAATGTATAACTTGGGTATTTCTGTAAACATAATCTATTAAAATGGGAAATTGTCTGGTTTAGTTTGTACTGTTTATGGAATAAGGCAATATTTGGTCACATTGAAAGCATTTTCAGTGTTAGAATTGTTCATCTAAGAAAAAAAGAGGCCCACTTGAGGCTAAATTTACATAGAATTTATACTCTCCTGTGTAAAGAATTGTTCACATTCTTGATAATGCATGCAGCAAATATTTCAAAAGTGCTTCATTTTGTAGTTTTTTTCTTTCATTATATCAGACATAAATAATTTTTCATTTCCTACTGTTTGAAAGGACTTTTGTTGGAAATTAATACTCCCAAGGGACATAATTCAGCTTTTTCATTGATTAATACAGGCAACAAAGGCAACTTTACAGCTGAGTAGTTTGCATATTTAATGTTTAAAGTGTCTAATATCTTTGTTTTCATCATCTCAAGACAAAATAATAGATTTTATAACAAGCTCTAAAAATTGTAACAACAATATGGCATATACTAAAGCATGGAATGGAGATTAGTATGAAAAATCTTGAATTTGTGCATTTCTTGTAAATTTTTGATAAAATGAATACAAATTGAATGGAACTGTCCATTTTATTTGTTTAAATGGAACTATTTATCATTCTTTTTAAATAAGATAAGATATGATTGGATACAGGTTGTTTATTAAGGCTTTTCTGAAAGAAGTAGAGAATGAGGTAAACCAGCATGTAGGGGTGGGGACATAAAATGATCTATGTGTCTTTAAGTACTGGGGACATACAAGTATTTATTATAGCCAAGGTTTTCACAATAGCCCAGTATTGCATTAATAATGTCATAAGAATTCTTTATATCTTTATGTCACAGTATAGGGAAAACGGTAGTATTTAATTTTCCCAGCATTAGGTTGGCCTTTTGTGTACCCAAGGCAGGTGAAGGAAGTCAAATTAGGAGCGCTGTGATTGGATGTAAGGGTACAATATATTTTTTATTTATCTATGAATAACTGCAGTGTGTATATTTACAATATAAATTTTAAAACCTATTGAAATATTTTCTAGAGAATTATTCGAAAAGACTTGCAAAATTTCATAAATTTGGTGCAAAATGACGGTGGGCATGGATAACATAAACAAGCTCCGTTGGAAGTTGGTCATGATACTATTTGGCTTTAATTTTTAAAACAGAGTAACAAAGTACTAACACAACATATAACTGTTTTATCCAGGTTTTTATCTTAAAAAGTGGTAAATTTAGAAAATGTTAACATTGTCGCCAATGGCAGAATAAATAGTACCGTTTTCCCTATACTGAAGATAGCAAGGCAAATCAAAGTCACTCAAACTTCAATTCTTTTATACTATTTTGAAGCTTTTGATTAGTACATTTGATTTTTATCACAAAGAATAGAAATTTTTCACTGAGAACAATACTGTGTTGAGAAAAGTGCTGAGTCATCATGATAGGTCAAATTGATTGTAATGATATAAAACTTTATTCTAGGATGTCAATATTAACTATATTGTGTAAAATGCACCATATTATAGTTCTTTTGTATTTGATTTCACCTTTCGCAATGATTTTTTCAATTAGAAACACCAGAATTCAAGTCGCGACAAATATTTTTTACTGAAATGTTTGCCTTTTTTGCTGCGTAATTCCCTAAATGTATAACTTGGGTATTTCTGTAAACATAATCTATTAAAATGGGAAATTGTCTGGTTTAGTTTGTACTGTTTATGGAATAAGGCAATATTTGGTCACATTGAAAGCATTTTCAGTGTTAGAATTGTTCATCTAAGAAAAAAAGAGGCCCACTTGAGGCTAAATTTACATAGAATTTATACTCTCCTGTGTAAAGAATTGTTCACATTCTTGATAATGCATGCAGCAAATATTTCAAAAGTGCTTCATTTTGTAGTTTTTTTCTTTCATTATATCAGACATAAATAATTTTTCATTTCCTACTGTTTGAAAGGACTTTTGTTGGAAATTAATACTCCCAAGGGACATAATTCAGCTTTTTCATTGATTAATACAGGCAACAAAGGCAACTTTACAGCTGAGTAGTTTGCATATTTAATGTTTAAAGTGTCTAATATCTTTGTTTTCATCATCTCAAGACAAAATAATAGATTTTATAACAAGCTCTAAAAATTGTAACAACAATATGGCATATACTAAAGCATGGAATGGAGATTAGTATGAAAAATCTTGAATTTGTGCATTTCTTGTAAATTTTTGATAAAATGAATACAAATTGAATGGAACTGTCCATTTTATTTGTTTAAATGGAACTATTTATCATTCTTTTTAAATAAGATAAGATATGATTGGATACAGGTTGTTTATTAAGGCTTTTCTGAAAGAAGTAGAGAATGAGGTAAACCAGCATGTAGGGGTGGGGACATAAAATGATCTATGTGTCTTTAAGTACTGGGGACATACAAGTATTTATTATAGCCAAGGTTTTCACAATAGCCCAGTATTGCATTAATAATGTCATAAGAATTCTTTATATCTTTATGTCACAGTATAGGGAAAACGGTAGTATTTAATTTTCCCAGCATTAGGTTGGCCTTTTGTGTACCCAAGGCAGGTGAAGGAAGTCAAATTAGGAGCGCTGTGATTGGATGTAAGGGTACAATATATTTTTTATTTATCTATGAATAACTGCAGTGTGTATATTTACAATATAAATTTTAAAACCTATTGAAATATTTTCTAGAGAATTATTCGAAAAGACTTGCAAAATTTCATAAATTTGGTGCAAAATGACGGTGGGCATGGATAACATAAACAAGCTCCGTTGGAAGTTGGTCATGATACTATTTGGCTTTAATTTTTAAAACAGAGTAACAAAGTACTAACACAACATATAACTGTTTTATCCAGGTTTTTATCTTAAAAAGTGGTAAATTTAGAAAATGTTAACATTGTCGCCAATGGCAGAATAAATAGTACCGTTTTCCCTATACTGAAGATAGCAAGGCAAATCAAAGTCACTCAAACTTCAATTCTTTTATACTATTTTGAAGCTTTTGATTAGTACATTTGATTTTTATCACAAAGAATAGAAATTTTTCACTGAGAACAATACTGTGTTGAGAAAAGTGCTGAGTCATCATGATAGGTCAAATTGATTGTAATGATATAAAACTTTATTCTAGGATGTCAATATTAACTATATTGTGTAAAATGCACCATATTATAGTTCTTTTGTATTTGATTTCACCTTTCGCAATGATTTTTTCAATTAGAAACACCAGAATTCAAGTCGCGACAAATATTTTTTACTGAAATGTTTGCCTTTTTTGCTGCGTAATTCCCTAAATGTATAACTTGGGTATTTCTGTAAACATAATCTATTAAAATGGGAAATTGTCTGGTTTAGTTTGTACTGTTTATGGAATAAGGCAATATTTGGTCACATTGAAAGCATTTTCAGTGTTAGAATTGTTCATCTAAGAAAAAAAGAGGCCCACTTGAGGCTAAATTTACATAGAATTTATACTCTCCTGTGTAAAGAATTGTTCACATTCTTGATAATGCATGCAGCAAATATTTCAAAAGTGCTTCATTTTGTAGTTTTTTTCTTTCATTATATCAGACATAAATAATTTTTCATTTCCTACTGTTTGAAAGGACTTTTGTTGGAAATTAATACTCCCAAGGGACATAATTCAGCTTTTTCATTGATTAATACAGGCAACAAAGGCAACTTTACAGCTGAGTAGTTTGCATATTTAATGTTTAAAGTGTCTAATATCTTTGTTTTCATCATCTCAAGACAAAATAATAGATTTTATAACAAGCTCTAAAAATTGTAACAACAATATGGCATATACTAAAGCATGGAATGGAGATTAGTATGAAAAATCTTGAATTTGTGCATTTCTTGTAAATTTTTGATAAAATGAATACAAATTGAATGGAACTGTCCATTTTATTTGTTTAAATGGAACTATTTATCATTCTTTTTAAATAAGATAAGATATGATTGGATACAGGTTGTTTATTAAGGCTTTTCTGAAAGAAGTAGAGAATGAGGTAAACCAGCATGTAGGGGTGGGGACATAAAATGATCTATGTGTCTTTAAGTACTGGGGACATACAAGTATTTATTATAGCCAAGGTTTTCACAATAGCCCAGTATTGCATTAATAATGTCATAAGAATTCTTTATATCTTTATGTCACAGTATAGGGAAAACGGTAGTATTTAATTTTCCCAGCATTAGGTTGGCCTTTTGTGTACCCAAGGCAGGTGAAGGAAGTCAAATTAGGAGCGCTGTGATTGGATGTAAGGGTACAATATATTTTTTATTTATCTATGAATAACTGCAGTGTGTATATTTACAATATAAATTTTAAAACCTATTGAAATATTTTCTAGAGAATTATTCGAAAAGACTTGCAAAATTTCATAAATTTGGTGCAAAATGACGGTGGGCATGGATAACATAAACAAGCTCCGTTGGAAGTTGGTCATGATACTATTTGGCTTTAATTTTTAAAACAGAGTAACAAAGTACTAACACAACATATAACTGTTTTATCCAGGTTTTTATCTTAAAAAGTGGTAAATTTAGAAAATGTTAACATTGTCGCCAATGGCAGAATAAATAGTACCGTTTTCCCTATACTGAAGATAGCAAGGCAAATCAAAGTCACTCAAACTTCAATTCTTTTATACTATTTTGAAGCTTTTGATTAGTACATTTGATTTTTATCACAAAGAATAGAAATTTTTCACTGAGAACAATACTGTGTTGAGAAAAGTGCTGAGTCATCATGATAGGTCAAATTGATTGTAATGATATAAAACTTTATTCTAGGATGTCAATATTAACTATATTGTGTAAAATGCACCATATTATAGTTCTTTTGTATTTGATTTCACCTTTCGCAATGATTTTTTCAATTAGAAACACCAGAATTCAAGTCGCGACAAATATTTTTTACTGAAATGTTTGCCTTTTTTGCTGCGTAATTCCCTAAATGTATAACTTGGGTATTTCTGTAAACATAATCTATTAAAATGGGAAATTGTCTGGTTTAGTTTGTACTGTTTATGGAATAAGGCAATATTTGGTCACATTGAAAGCATTTTCAGTGTTAGAATTGTTCATCTAAGAAAAAAAGAGGCCCACTTGAGGCTAAATTTACATAGAATTTATACTCTCCTGTGTAAAGAATTGTTCACATTCTTGATAATGCATGCAGCAAATATTTCAAAAGTGCTTCATTTTGTAGTTTTTTTCTTTCATTATATCAGACATAAATAATTTTTCATTTCCTACTGTTTGAAAGGACTTTTGTTGGAAATTAATACTCCCAAGGGACATAATTCAGCTTTTTCATTGATTAATACAGGCAACAAAGGCAACTTTACAGCTGAGTAGTTTGCATATTTAATGTTTAAAGTGTCTAATATCTTTGTTTTCATCATCTCAAGACAAAATAATAGATTTTATAACAAGCTCTAAAAATTGTAACAACAATATGGCATATACTAAAGCATGGAATGGAGATTAGTATGAAAAATCTTGAATTTGTGCATTTCTTGTAAATTTTTGATAAAATGAATACAAATTGAATGGAACTGTCCATTTTATTTGTTTAAATGGAACTATTTATCATTCTTTTTAAATAAGATAAGATATGATTGGATACAGGTTGTTTATTAAGGCTTTTCTGAAAGAAGTAGAGAATGAGGTAAACCAGCATGTAGGGGTGGGGACATAAAATGATCTATGTGTCTTTAAGTACTGGGGACATACAAGTATTTATTATAGCCAAGGTTTTCACAATAGCCCAGTATTGCATTAATAATGTCATAAGAATTCTTTATATCTTTATGTCACAGTATAGGGAAAACGGTAGTATTTAATTTTCCCAGCATTAGGTTGGCCTTTTGTGTACCCAAGGCAGGTGAAGGAAGTCAAATTAGGAGCGCTGTGATTGGATGTAAGGGTACAATATATTTTTTATTTATCTATGAATAACTGCAGTGTGTATATTTACAATATAAATTTTAAAACCTATTGAAATATTTTCTAGAGAATTATTCGAAAAGACTTGCAAAATTTCATAAATTTGGTGCAAAATGACGGTGGGCATGGATAACATAAACAAGCTCCGTTGGAAGTTGGTCATGATACTATTTGGCTTTAATTTTTAAAACAGAGTAACAAAGTACTAACACAACATATAACTGTTTTATCCAGGTTTTTATCTTAAAAAGTGGTAAATTTAGAAAATGTTAACATTGTCGCCAATGGCAGAATAAATAGTACCGTTTTCCCTATACTGAAGATAGCAAGGCAAATCAAAGTCACTCAAACTTCAATTCTTTTATACTATTTTGAAGCTTTTGATTAGTACATTTGATTTTTATCACAAAGAATAGAAATTTTTCACTGAGAACAATACTGTGTTGAGAAAAGTGCTGAGTCATCATGATAGGTCAAATTGATTGTAATGATATAAAACTTTATTCTAGGATGTCAATATTAACTATATTGTGTAAAATGCACCATATTATAGTTCTTTTGTATTTGATTTCACCTTTCGCAATGATTTTTTCAATTAGAAACACCAGAATTCAAGTCGCGACAAATATTTTTTACTGAAATGTTTGCCTTTTTTGCTGCGTAATTCCCTAAATGTATAACTTGGGTATTTCTGTAAACATAATCTATTAAAATGGGAAATTGTCTGGTTTAGTTTGTACTGTTTATGGAATAAGGCAATATTTGGTCACATTGAAAGCATTTTCAGTGTTAGAATTGTTCATCTAAGAAAAAAAGAGGCCCACTTGAGGCTAAATTTACATAGAATTTATACTCTCCTGTGTAAAGAATTGTTCACATTCTTGATAATGCATGCAGCAAATATTTCAAAAGTGCTTCATTTTGTAGTTTTTTTCTTTCATTATATCAGACATAAATAATTTTTCATTTCCTACTGTTTGAAAGGACTTTTGTTGGAAATTAATACTCCCAAGGGACATAATTCAGCTTTTTCATTGATTAATACAGGCAACAAAGGCAACTTTACAGCTGAGTAGTTTGCATATTTAATGTTTAAAGTGTCTAATATCTTTGTTTTCATCATCTCAAGACAAAATAATAGATTTTATAACAAGCTCTAAAAATTGTAACAACAATATGGCATATACTAAAGCATGGAATGGAGATTAGTATGAAAAATCTTGAATTTGTGCATTTCTTGTAAATTTTTGATAAAATGAATACAAATTGAATGGAACTGTCCATTTTATTTGTTTAAATGGAACTATTTATCATTCTTTTTAAATAAGATAAGATATGATTGGATACAGGTTGTTTATTAAGGCTTTTCTGAAAGAAGTAGAGAATGAGGTAAACCAGCATGTAGGGGTGGGGACATAAAATGATCTATGTGTCTTTAAGTACTGGGGACATACAAGTATTTATTATAGCCAAGGTTTTCACAATAGCCCAGTATTGCATTAATAATGTCATAAGAATTCTTTATATCTTTATGTCACAGTATAGGGAAAACGGTAGTATTTAATTTTCCCAGCATTAGGTTGGCCTTTTGTGTACCCAAGGCAGGTGAAGGAAGTCAAATTAGGAGCGCTGTGATTGGATGTAAGGGTACAATATATTTTTTATTTATCTATGAATAACTGCAGTGTGTATATTTACAATATAAATTTTAAAACCTATTGAAATATTTTCTAGAGAATTATTCGAAAAGACTTGCAAAATTTCATAAATTTGGTGCAAAATGACGGTGGGCATGGATAACATAAACAAGCTCCGTTGGAAGTTGGTCATGATACTATTTGGCTTTAATTTTTAAAACAGAGTAACAAAGTACTAACACAACATATAACTGTTTTATCCAGGTTTTTATCTTAAAAAGTGGTAAATTTAGAAAATGTTAACATTGTCGCCAATGGCAGAATAAATAGTACCGTTTTCCCTATACTGAAGATAGCAAGGCAAATCAAAGTCACTCAAACTTCAATTCTTTTATACTATTTTGAAGCTTTTGATTAGTACATTTGATTTTTATCACAAAGAATAGAAATTTTTCACTGAGAACAATACTGTGTTGAGAAAAGTGCTGAGTCATCATGATAGGTCAAATTGATTGTAATGATATAAAACTTTATTCTAGGATGTCAATATTAACTATATTGTGTAAAATGCACCATATTATAGTTCTTTTGTATTTGATTTCACCTTTCGCAATGATTTTTTCAATTAGAAACACCAGAATTCAAGTCGCGACAAATATTTTTTACTGAAATGTTTGCCTTTTTTGCTGCGTAATTCCCTAAATGTATAACTTGGGTATTTCTGTAAACATAATCTATTAAAATGGGAAATTGTCTGGTTTAGTTTGTACTGTTTATGGAATAAGGCAATATTTGGTCACATTGAAAGCATTTTCAGTGTTAGAATTGTTCATCTAAGAAAAAAAGAGGCCCACTTGAGGCTAAATTTACATAGAATTTATACTCTCCTGTGTAAAGAATTGTTCACATTCTTGATAATGCATGCAGCAAATATTTCAAAAGTGCTTCATTTTGTAGTTTTTTTCTTTCATTATATCAGACATAAATAATTTTTCATTTCCTACTGTTTGAAAGGACTTTTGTTGGAAATTAATACTCCCAAGGGACATAATTCAGCTTTTTCATTGATTAATACAGGCAACAAAGGCAACTTTACAGCTGAGTAGTTTGCATATTTAATGTTTAAAGTGTCTAATATCTTTGTTTTCATCATCTCAAGACAAAATAATAGATTTTATAACAAGCTCTAAAAATTGTAACAACAATATGGCATATACTAAAGCATGGAATGGAGATTAGTATGAAAAATCTTGAATTTGTGCATTTCTTGTAAATTTTTGATAAAATGAATACAAATTGAATGGAACTGTCCATTTTATTTGTTTAAATGGAACTATTTATCATTCTTTTTAAATAAGATAAGATATGATTGGATACAGGTTGTTTATTAAGGCTTTTCTGAAAGAAGTAGAGAATGAGGTAAACCAGCATGTAGGGGTGGGGACATAAAATGATCTATGTGTCTTTAAGTACTGGGGACATACAAGTATTTATTATAGCCAAGGTTTTCACAATAGCCCAGTATTGCATTAATAATGTCATAAGAATTCTTTATATCTTTATGTCACAGTATAGGGAAAACGGTAGTATTTAATTTTCCCAGCATTAGGTTGGCCTTTTGTGTACCCAAGGCAGGTGAAGGAAGTCAAATTAGGAGCGCTGTGATTGGATGTAAGGGTACAATATATTTTTTATTTATCTATGAATAACTGCAGTGTGTATATTTACAATATAAATTTTAAAACCTATTGAAATATTTTCTAGAGAATTATTCGAAAAGACTTGCAAAATTTCATAAATTTGGTGCAAAATGACGGTGGGCATGGATAACATAAACAAGCTCCGTTGGAAGTTGGTCATGATACTATTTGGCTTTAATTTTTAAAACAGAGTAACAAAGTACTAACACAACATATAACTGTTTTATCCAGGTTTTTATCTTAAAAAGTGGTAAATTTAGAAAATGTTAACATTGTCGCCAATGGCAGAATAAATAGTACCGTTTTCCCTATACTGAAGATAGCAAGGCAAATCAAAGTCACTCAAACTTCAATTCTTTTATACTATTTTGAAGCTTTTGATTAGTACATTTGATTTTTATCACAAAGAATAGAAATTTTTCACTGAGAACAATACTGTGTTGAGAAAAGTGCTGAGTCATCATGATAGGTCAAATTGATTGTAATGATATAAAACTTTATTCTAGGATGTCAATATTAACTATATTGTGTAAAATGCACCATATTATAGTTCTTTTGTATTTGATTTCACCTTTCGCAATGATTTTTTCAATTAGAAACACCAGAATTCAAGTCGCGACAAATATTTTTTACTGAAATGTTTGCCTTTTTTGCTGCGTAATTCCCTAAATGTATAACTTGGGTATTTCTGTAAACATAATCTATTAAAATGGGAAATTGTCTGGTTTAGTTTGTACTGTTTATGGAATAAGGCAATATTTGGTCACATTGAAAGCATTTTCAGTGTTAGAATTGTTCATCTAAGAAAAAAAGAGGCCCACTTGAGGCTAAATTTACATAGAATTTATACTCTCCTGTGTAAAGAATTGTTCACATTCTTGATAATGCATGCAGCAAATATTTCAAAAGTGCTTCATTTTGTAGTTTTTTTCTTTCATTATATCAGACATAAATAATTTTTCATTTCCTACTGTTTGAAAGGACTTTTGTTGGAAATTAATACTCCCAAGGGACATAATTCAGCTTTTTCATTGATTAATACAGGCAACAAAGGCAACTTTACAGCTGAGTAGTTTGCATATTTAATGTTTAAAGTGTCTAATATCTTTGTTTTCATCATCTCAAGACAAAATAATAGATTTTATAACAAGCTCTAAAAATTGTAACAACAATATGGCATATACTAAAGCATGGAATGGAGATTAGTATGAAAAATCTTGAATTTGTGCATTTCTTGTAAATTTTTGATAAAATGAATACAAATTGAATGGAACTGTCCATTTTATTTGTTTAAATGGAACTATTTATCATTCTTTTTAAATAAGATAAGATATGATTGGATACAGGTTGTTTATTAAGGCTTTTCTGAAAGAAGTAGAGAATGAGGTAAACCAGCATGTAGGGGTGGGGACATAAAATGATCTATGTGTCTTTAAGTACTGGGGACATACAAGTATTTATTATAGCCAAGGTTTTCACAATAGCCCAGTATTGCATTAATAATGTCATAAGAATTCTTTATATCTTTATGTCACAGTATAGGGAAAACGGTAGTATTTAATTTTCCCAGCATTAGGTTGGCCTTTTGTGTACCCAAGGCAGGTGAAGGAAGTCAAATTAGGAGCGCTGTGATTGGATGTAAGGGTACAATATATTTTTTATTTATCTATGAATAACTGCAGTGTGTATATTTACAATATAAATTTTAAAACCTATTGAAATATTTTCTAGAGAATTATTCGAAAAGACTTGCAAAATTTCATAAATTTGGTGCAAAATGACGGTGGGCATGGATAACATAAACAAGCTCCG
The DNA here is from genome assembly GCF_965363235.1 of Mytilus galloprovincialis. Lineage (NCBI taxonomy): Eukaryota > Metazoa > Mollusca > Bivalvia > Mytilida > Mytilidae > Mytilus > Mytilus galloprovincialis. Next base: position 43,708,540 of record NC_134844.1, read on the forward strand.
TTGGAAGTTGGTCATGATACTATTTGGCTTTAATTTTTAAAACAGAGTAACAAAGTACTAACACAACATATAACTGTTTTATCCAGGTTTTTATCTTAAAAAGTGGTAAATTTAGAAAATGTTAACATTGTCGCCAATGGCAGAATAAATAGTACCGTTTTCCCTATACTGAAGATAGCAAGGCAAATCAAAGTCACTCAAACTTCAATTCTTTTATACTATTTTGAAGCTTTTGATTAGTACATTTGATTTTTATCACAAAGAATAGAAATTTTTCACTGAGAACAATACTGTGTTGAGAAAAGTGCTGAGTCATCATGATAGGTCAAATTGATTGTAATGATATAAAACTTTATTCTAGGATGTCAATATTAACTATATTGTGTAAAATGCACCATATTATAGTTCTTTTGTATTTGATTTCACCTTTCGCAATGATTTTTTCAATTAGAAACACCAGAATTCAAGTCGCGACAAATATTTTTTACTGAAATGTTTGCCTTTTTTGCTGCGTAATTCCCTAAATGTATAACTTGGGTATTTCTGTAAACATAATCTATTAAAATGGGAAATTGTCTGGTTTAGTTTGTACTGTTTATGGAATAAGGCAATATTTGGTCACATTGAAAGCATTTTCAGTGTTAGAATTGTTCATCTAAGAAAAAAAGAGGCCCACTTGAGGCTAAATTTACATAGAATTTATACTCTCCTGTGTAAAGAATTGTTCACATTCTTGATAATGCATGCAGCAAATATTTCAAAAGTGCTTCATTTTGTAGTTTTTTTCTTTCATTATATCAGACATAAATAATTTTTCATTTCCTACTGTTTGAAAGGACTTTTGTTGGAAATTAATACTCCCAAGGGACATAATTCAGCTTTTTCATTGATTAATACAGGCAACAAAGGCAACTTTACAGCTGAGTAGTTTGCATATTTAATGTTTAAAGTGTCTAATATCTTTGTTTTCATCATCTCAAGACAAAATAATAGATTTTATAACAAGCTCTAAAAATTGTAACAACAATATGGCATATACTAAAGCATGGAATGGAGATTAGTATGAAAAATCTTGAATTTGTGCATTTCTTGTAAATTTTTGATAAAATGAATACAAATTGAATGGAACTGTCCATTTTATTTGTTTAAATGGAACTATTTATCATTCTTTTTAAATAAGATAAGATATGATTGGATACAGGTTGTTTATTAAGGCTTTTCTGAAAGAAGTAGAGAATGAGGTAAACCAGCATGTAGGGGTGGGGACATAAAATGATCTATGTGTCTTTAAGTACTGGGGACATACAAGTATTTATTATAGCCAAGGTTTTCACAATAGCCCAGTATTGCATTAATAATGTCATAAGAATTCTTTATATCTTTATGTCACAGTATAGGGAAAACGGTAGTATTTAATTTTCCCAGCATTAGGTTGGCCTTTTGTGTACCCAAGGCAGGTGAAGGAAGTCAAATTAGGAGCGCTGTGATTGGATGTAAGGGTACAATATATTTTTTATTTATCTATGAATAACTGCAGTGTGTATATTTACAATATAAATTTTAAAACCTATTGAAATATTTTCTAGAGAATTATTCGAAAAGACTTGCAAAATTTCATAAATTTGGTGCAAAATGACGGTGGGCATGGATAACATAAACAAGCTCCGTTGGAAGTTGGTCATGATACTATTTGGCTTTAATTTTTAAAACAGAGTAACAAAGTACTAACACAACATATAACTGTTTTATCCAGGTTTTTATCTTAAAAAGTGGTAAATTTAGAAAATGTTAACATTGTCGCCAATGGCAGAATAAATAGTACCGTTTTCCCTATACTGAAGATAGCAAGGCAAATCAAAGTCACTCAAACTTCAATTCTTTTATACTATTTTGAAGCTTTTGATTAGTACATTTGATTTTTATCACAAAGAATAGAAATTTTTCACTGAGAACAATACTGTGTTGAGAAAAGTGCTGAGTCATCATGATAGGTCAAATTGATTGTAATGATATAAAACTTTATTCTAGGATGTCAATATTAACTATATTGTGTAAAATGCACCATATTATAGTTCTTTTGTATTTGATTTCACCTTTCGCAATGATTTTTTCAATTAGAAACACCAGAATTCAAGTCGCGACAAATATTTTTTACTGAAATGTTTGCCTTTTTTGCTGCGTAATTCCCTAAATGTATAACTTGGGTATTTCTGTAAACATAATCTATTAAAATGGGAAATTGTCTGGTTTAGTTTGTACTGTTTATGGAATAAGGCAATATTTGGTCACATTGAAAGCATTTTCAGTGTTAGAATTGTTCATCTAAGAAAAAAAGAGGCCCACTTGAGGCTAAATTTACATAGAATTTATACTCTCCTGTGTAAAGAATTGTTCACATTCTTGATAATGCATGCAGCAAATATTTCAAAAGTGCTTCATTTTGTAGTTTTTTTCTTTCATTATATCAGACATAAATAATTTTTCATTTCCTACTGTTTGAAAGGACTTTTGTTGGAAATTAATACTCCCAAGGGACATAATTCAGCTTTTTCATTGATTAATACAGGCAACAAAGGCAACTTTACAGCTGAGTAGTTTGCATATTTAATGTTTAAAGTGTCTAATATCTTTGTTTTCATCATCTCAAGACAAAATAATAGATTTTATAACAAGCTCTAAAAATTGTAACAACAATATGGCATATACTAAAGCATGGAATGGAGATTAGTATGAAAAATCTTGAATTTGTGCATTTCTTGTAAATTTTTGATAAAATGAATACAAATTGAATGGAACTGTCCATTTTATTTGTTTAAATGGAACTATTTATCATTCTTTTTAAATAAGATAAGATATGATTGGATACAGGTTGTTTATTAAGGCTTTTCTGAAAGAAGTAGAGAATGAGGTAAACCAGCATGTAGGGGTGGGGACATAAAATGATCTATGTGTCTTTAAGTACTGGGGACATACAAGTATTTATTATAGCCAAGGTTTTCACAATAGCCCAGTATTGCATTAATAATGTCATAAGAATTCTTTATATCTTTATGTCACAGTATAGGGAAAACGGTAGTATTTAATTTTCCCAGCATTAGGTTGGCCTTTTGTGTACCCAAGGCAGGTGAAGGAAGTCAAATTAGGAGCGCTGTGATTGGATGTAAGGGTACAATATATTTTTTATTTATCTATGAATAACTGCAGTGTGTATATTTACAATATAAATTTTAAAACCTATTGAAATATTTTCTAGAGAATTATTCGAAAAGACTTGCAAAATTTCATAAATTTGGTGCAAAATGACGGTGGGCATGGATAACATAAACAAGCTCCGTTGGAAGTTGGTCATGATACTATTTGGCTTTAATTTTTAAAACAGAGTAACAAAGTACTAACACAACATATAACTGTTTTATCCAGGTTTTTATCTTAAAAAGTGGTAAATTTAGAAAATGTTAACATTGTCGCCAATGGCAGAATAAATAGTACCGTTTTCCCTATACTGAAGATAGCAAGGCAAATCAAAGTCACTCAAACTTCAATTCTTTTATACTATTTTGAAGCTTTTGATTAGTACATTTGATTTTTATCACAAAGAATAGAAATTTTTCACTGAGAACAATACTGTGTTGAGAAAAGTGCTGAGTCATCATGATAGGTCAAATTGATTGTAATGATATAAAACTTTATTCTAGGATGTCAATATTAACTATATTGTGTAAAATGCACCATATTATAGTTCTTTTGTATTTGATTTCACCTTTCGCAATGATTTTTTCAATTAGAAACACCAGAATTCAAGTCGCGACAAATATTTTTTACTGAAATGTTTGCCTTTTTTGCTGCGTAATTCCCTAAATGTATAACTTGGGTATTTCTGTAAACATAATCTATTAAAATGGGAAATTGTCTGGTTTAGTTTGTACTGTTTATGGAATAAGGCAATATTTGGTCACATTGAAAGCATTTTCAGTGTTAGAATTGTTCATCTAAGAAAAAAAGAGGCCCACTTGAGGCTAAATTTACATAGAATTTATACTCTCCTGTGTAAAGAATTGTTCACATTCTTGATAATGCATGCAGCAAATATTTCAAAAGTGCTTCATTTTGTAGTTTTTTTCTTTCATTATATCAGACATAAATAATTTTTCATTTCCTACTGTTTGAAAGGACTTTTGTTGGAAATTAATACTCCCAAGGGACATAATTCAGCTTTTTCATTGATTAATACAGGCAACAAAGGCAACTTTACAGCTGAGTAGTTTGCATATTTAATGTTTAAAGTGTCTAATATCTTTGTTTTCATCATCTCAAGACAAAATAATAGATTTTATAACAAGCTCTAAAAATTGTAACAACAATATGGCATATACTAAAGCATGGAATGGAGATTAGTATGAAAAATCTTGAATTTGTGCATTTCTTGTAAATTTTTGATAAAATGAATACAAATTGAATGGAACTGTCCATTTTATTTGTTTAAATGGAACTATTTATCATTCTTTTTAAATAAGATAAGATATGATTGGATACAGGTTGTTTATTAAGGCTTTTCTGAAAGAAGTAGAGAATGAGGTAAACCAGCATGTAGGGGTGGGGACATAAAATGATCTATGTGTCTTTAAGTACTGGGGACATACAAGTATTTATTATAGCCAAGGTTTTCACAATAGCCCAGTATTGCATTAATAATGTCATAAGAATTCTTTATATCTTTATGTCACAGTATAGGGAAAACGGTAGTATTTAATTTTCCCAGCATTAGGTTGGCCTTTTGTGTACCCAAGGCAGGTGAAGGAAGTCAAATTAGGAGCGCTGTGATTGGATGTAAGGGTACAATATATTTTTTATTTATCTATGAATAACTGCAGTGTGTATATTTACAATATAAATTTTAAAACCTATTGAAATATTTTCTAGAGAATTATTCGAAAAGACTTGCAAAATTTCATAAATTTGGTGCAAAATGACGGTGGGCATGGATAACATAAACAAGCTCCGTTGGAAGTTGGTCATGATACTATTTGGCTTTAATTTTTAAAACAGAGTAACAAAGTACTAACACAACATATAACTGTTTTATCCAGGTTTTTATCTTAAAAAGTGGTAAATTTAGAAAATGTTAACATTGTCGCCAATGGCAGAATAAATAGTACCGTTTTCCCTATACTGAAGATAGCAAGGCAAATCAAAGTCACTCAAACTTCAATTCTTTTATACTATTTTGAAGCTTTTGATTAGTACATTTGATTTTTATCACAAAGAATAGAAATTTTTCACTGAGAACAATACTGTGTTGAGAAAAGTGCTGAGTCATCATGATAGGTCAAATTGATTGTAATGATATAAAACTTTATTCTAGGATGTCAATATTAACTATATTGTGTAAAATGCACCATATTATAGTTCTTTTGTATTTGATTTCACCTTTCGCAATGATTTTTTCAATTAGAAACACCAGAATTCAAGTCGCGACAAATATTTTTTACTGAAATGTTTGCCTTTTTTGCTGCGTAATTCCCTAAATGTATAACTTGGGTATTTCTGTAAACATAATCTATTAAAATGGGAAATTGTCTGGTTTAGTTTGTACTGTTTATGGAATAAGGCAATATTTGGTCACATTGAAAGCATTTTCAGTGTTAGAATTGTTCATCTAAGAAAAAAAGAGGCCCACTTGAGGCTAAATTTACATAGAATTTATACTCTCCTGTGTAAAGAATTGTTCACATTCTTGATAATGCATGCAGCAAATATTTCAAAAGTGCTTCATTTTGTAGTTTTTTTCTTTCATTATATCAGACATAAATAATTTTTCATTTCCTACTGTTTGAAAGGACTTTTGTTGGAAATTAATACTCCCAAGGGACATAATTCAGCTTTTTCATTGATTAATACAGGCAACAAAGGCAACTTTACAGCTGAGTAGTTTGCATATTTAATGTTTAAAGTGTCTAATATCTTTGTTTTCATCATCTCAAGACAAAATAATAGATTTTATAACAAGCTCTAAAAATTGTAACAACAATATGGCATATACTAAAGCATGGAATGGAGATTAGTATGAAAAATCTTGAATTTGTGCATTTCTTGTAAATTTTTGATAAAATGAATACAAATTGAATGGAACTGTCCATTTTATTTGTTTAAATGGAACTATTTATCATTCTTTTTAAATAAGATAAGATATGATTGGATACAGGTTGTTTATTAAGGCTTTTCTGAAAGAAGTAGAGAATGAGGTAAACCAGCATGTAGGGGTGGGGACATAAAATGATCTATGTGTCTTTAAGTACTGGGGACATACAAGTATTTATTATAGCCAAGGTTTTCACAATAGCCCAGTATTGCATTAATAATGTCATAAGAATTCTTTATATCTTTATGTCACAGTATAGGGAAAACGGTAGTATTTAATTTTCCCAGCATTAGGTTGGCCTTTTGTGTACCCAAGGCAGGTGAAGGAAGTCAAATTAGGAGCGCTGTGATTGGATGTAAGGGTACAATATATTTTTTATTTATCTATGAATAACTGCAGTGTGTATATTTACAATATAAATTTTAAAACCTATTGAAATATTTTCTAGAGAATTATTCGAAAAGACTTGCAAAATTTCATAAATTTGGTGCAAAATGACGGTGGGCATGGATAACATAAACAAGCTCCGTTGGAAGTTGGTCATGATACTATTTGGCTTTAATTTTTAAAACAGAGTAACAAAGTACTAACACAACATATAACTGTTTTATCCAGGTTTTTATCTTAAAAAGTGGTAAATTTAGAAAATGTTAACATTGTCGCCAATGGCAGAATAAATAGTACCGTTTTCCCTATACTGAAGATAGCAAGGCAAATCAAAGTCACTCAAACTTCAATTCTTTTATACTATTTTGAAGCTTTTGATTAGTACATTTGATTTTTATCACAAAGAATAGAAATTTTTCACTGAGAACAATACTGTGTTGAGAAAAGTGCTGAGTCATCATGATAGGTCAAATTGATTGTAATGATATAAAACTTTATTCTAGGATGTCAATATTAACTATATTGTGTAAAATGCACCATATTATAGTTCTTTTGTATTTGATTTCACCTTTCGCAATGATTTTTTCAATTAGAAACACCAGAATTCAAGTCGCGACAAATATTTTTTACTGAAATGTTTGCCTTTTTTGCTGCGTAATTCCCTAAATGTATAACTTGGGTATTTCTGTAAACATAATCTATTAAAATGGGAAATTGTCTGGTTTAGTTTGTACTGTTTATGGAATAAGGCAATATTTGGTCACATTGAAAGCATTTTCAGTGTTAGAATTGTTCATCTAAGAAAAAAAGAGGCCCACTTGAGGCTAAATTTACATAGAATTTATACTCTCCTGTGTAAAGAATTGTTCACATTCTTGATAATGCATGCAGCAAATATTTCAAAAGTGCTTCATTTTGTAGTTTTTTTCTTTCATTATATCAGACATAAATAATTTTTCATTTCCTACTGTTTGAAAGGACTTTTGTTGGAAATTAATACTCCCAAGGGACATAATTCAGCTTTTTCATTGATTAATACAGGCAACAAAGGCAACTTTACAGCTGAGTAGTTTGCATATTTAATGTTTAAAGTGTCTAATATCTTTGTTTTCATCATCTCAAGACAAAATAATAGATTTTATAACAAGCTCTAAAAATTGTAACAACAATATGGCATATACTAAAGCATGGAATGGAGATTAGTATGAAAAATCTTGAATTTGTGCATTTCTTGTAAATTTTTGATAAAATGAATACAAATTGAATGGAACTGTCCATTTTATTTGTTTAAATGGAACTATTTATCATTCTTTTTAAATAAGATAAGATATGATTGGATACAGGTTGTTTATTAAGGCTTTTCTGAAAGAAGTAGAGAATGAGGTAAACCAGCATGTAGGGGTGGGGACATAAAATGATCTATGTGTCTTTAAGTACTGGGGACATACAAGTATTTATTATAGCCAAGGTTTTCACAATAGCCCAGTATTGCATTAATAATGTCATAAGAATTCTTTATATCTTTATGTCACAGTATAGGGAAAACGGTAGTATTTAATTTTCCCAGCATTAGGTTGGCCTTTTGTGTACCCAAGGCAGGTGAAGGAAGTCAAATTAGGAGCGCTGTGATTGGATGTAAGGGTACAATATATTTTTTATTTATCTATGAATAACTGCAGTGTGTATATTTACAATATAAATTTTAAAACCTATTGAAATATTTTCTAGAGAATTATTCGAAAAGACTTGCAAAATTTCATAAATTTGGTGCAAAATGACGGTGGGCATGGATAACATAAACAAGCTCCGTTGGAAGTTGGTCATGATACTATTTGGCTTTAATTTTTAAAACAGAGTAACAAAGTACTAACACAACATATAACTGTTTTATCCAGGTTTTTATCTTAAAAAGTGGTAAATTTAGAAAATGTTAACATTGTCGCCAATGGCAGAATAAATAGTACCGTTTTCCCTATACTGAAGATAGCAAGGCAAATCAAAGTCACTCAAACTTCAATTCTTTTATACTATTTTGAAGCTTTTGATTAGTACATTTGATTTTTATCACAAAGAATAGAAATTTTTCACTGAGAACAATACTGTGTTGAGAAAAGTGCTGAGTCATCATGATAGGTCAAATTGATTGTAATGATATAAAACTTTATTCTAGGATGTCAATATTAACTATATTGTGTAAAATGCACCATATTATAGTTCTTTTGTATTTGATTTCACCTTTCGCAATGATTTTTTCAATTAGAAACACCAGAATTCAAGTCGCGACAAATATTTTTTACTGAAATGTTTGCCTTTTTTGCTGCGTAATTCCCTAAATGTATAACTTGGGTATTTCTGTAAACATAATCTATTAAAATGGGAAATTGTCTGGTTTAGTTTGTACTGTTTATGGAATAAGGCAATATTTGGTCACATTGAAAGCATTTTCAGTGTTAGAATTGTTCATCTAAGAAAAAAAGAGGCCCACTTGAGGCTAAATTTACATAGAATTTATACTCTCCTGTGTAAAGAATTGTTCACATTCTTGATAATGCATGCAGCAAATATTTCAAAAGTGCTTCATTTTGTAGTTTTTTTCTTTCATTATATCAGACATAAATAATTTTTCATTTCCTACTGTTTGAAAGGACTTTTGTTGGAAATTAATACTCCCAAGGGACATAATTCAGCTTTTTCATTGATTAATACAGGCAACAAAGGCAACTTTACAGCTGAGTAGTTTGCATATTTAATGTTTAAAGTGTCTAATATCTTTGTTTTCATCATCTCAAGACAAAATAATAGATTTTATAACAAGCTCTAAAAATTGTAACAACAATATGGCATATACTAAAGCATGGAATGGAGATTAGTATGAAAAATCTTGAATTTGTGCATTTCTTGTAAATTTTTGATAAAATGAATACAAATTGAATGGAACTGTCCATTTTATTTGTTTAAATGGAACTATTTATCATTCTTTTTAAATAAGATAAGATATGATTGGATACAGGTTGTTTATTAAGGCTTTTCTGAAAGAAGTAGAGAATGAGGTAAACCAGCATGTAGGGGTGGGGACATAAAATGATCTATGTGTCTTTAAGTACTGGGGACATACAAGTATTTATTATAGCCAAGGTTTTCACAATAGCCCAGTATTGCATTAATAATGTCATAAGAATTCTTTATATCTTTATGTCACAGTATAGGGAAAACGGTAGTATTTAATTTTCCCAGCATTAGGTTGGCCTTTTGTGTACCCAAGGCAGGTGAAGGAAGTCAAATTAGGAGCGCTGTGATTGGATGTAAGGGTACAATATATTTTTTATTTATCTATGAATAACTGCAGTGTGTATATTTACAATATAAATTTTAAAACCTATTGAAATATTTTCTAGAGAATTATTCGAAAAGACTTGCAAAATTTCATAAATTTGGTGCAAAATGACGGTGGGCATGGATAACATAAACAAGCTCCGTTGGAAGTTGGTCATGATACTATTTGGCTTTAATTTTTAAAACAGAGTAACAAAGTACTAACACAACATATAACTGTTTTATCCAGGTTTTTATCTTAAAAAGTGGTAAATTTAGAAAATGTTAACATTGTCGCCAATGGCAGAATAAATAGTACCGTTTTCCCTATACTGAAGATAGCAAGGCAAATCAAAGTCACTCAAACTTCAATTCTTTTATACTATTTTGAAGCTTTTGATTAGTACATTTGATTTTTATCACAAAGAATAGAAATTTTTCACTGAGAACAATACTGTGTTGAGAAAAGTGCTGAGTCATCATGATAGGTCAAATTGATTGTAATGATATAAAACTTTATTCTAGGATGTCAATATTAACTATATTGTGTAAAATGCACCATATTATAGTTCTTTTGTATTTGATTTCACCTTTCGCAATGATTTTTTCAATTAGAAACACCAGAATTCAAGTCGCGACAAATATTTTTTACTGAAATGTTTGCCTTTTTTGCTGCGTAATTCCCTAAATGTATAACTTGGGTATTTCTGTAAACATAATCTATTAAAATGGGAAATTGTCTGGTTTAGTTTGTACTGTTTATGGAATAAGGCAATATTTGGTCACATTGAAAGCATTTTCAGTGTTAGAATTGTTCATCTAAGAAAAAAAGAGGCCCACTTGAGGCTAAATTTACATAGAATTTATACTCTCCTGTGTAAAGAATTGTTCACATTCTTGATAATGCATGCAGCAAATATTTCAAAAGTGCTTCATTTTGTAGTTTTTTTCTTTCATTATATCAGACATAAATAATTTTTCATTTCCTACTGTTTGAAAGGACTTTTGTTGGAAATTAATACTCCCAAGGGACATAATTCAGCTTTTTCATTGATTAATACAGGCAACAAAGGCAACTTTACAGCTGAGTAGTTTGCATATTTAATGTTTAAAGTGTCTAATATCTTTGTTTTCATCATCTCAAGACAAAATAATAGATTTTATAACAAGCTCTAAAAATTGTAACAACAATATGGCATATACTAAAGCATGGAATGGAGATTAGTATGAAAAATCTTGAATTTGTGCATTTCTTGTAAATTTTTGATAAAATGAATACAAATTGAATGGAACTGTCCATTTTATTTGTTTAAATGGAACTATTTATCATTCTTTTTAAATAAGATAAGATATGATTGGATACAGGTTGTTTATTAAGGCTTTTCTGAAAGAAGTAGAGAATGAGGTAAACCAGCATGTAGGGGTGGGGACATAAAATGATCTATGTGTCTTTAAGTACTGGGGACATACAAGTATTTATTATAGCCAAGGTTTTCACAATAGCCCAGTATTGCATTAATAATGTCATAAGAATTCTTTATATCTTTATGTCACAGTATAGGGAAAACGGTAGTATTTAATTTTCCCAGCATTAGGTTGGCCTTTTGTGTACCCAAGGCAGGTGAAGGAAGTCAAATTAGGAGCGCTGTGATTGGATGTAAGGGTACAATATATTTTTTATTTATCTATGAATAACTGCAGTGTGTATATTTACAATATAAATTTTAAAACCTATTGAAATATTTTCTAGAGAATTATTCGAAAAGACTTGCAAAATTTCATAAATTTGGTGCAAAATGACGGTGGGCATGGATAACATAAACAAGCTCCGTTGGAAGTTGGTCATGATACTATTTGGCTTTAATTTTTAAAACAGAGTAACAAAGTACTAACACAACATATAACTGTTTTATCCAGGTTTTTATCTTAAAAAGTGGTAAATTTAGAAAATGTTAACATTGTCGCCAATGGCAGAATAAATAGTACCGTTTTCCCTGTAGAATTCACCCATTTCTAAATAAGGAATCGTATCGGAAAATTGTAGAAAATCTTCCGAGTCGTGTCAAATTTTCACAGTCCAGTTCACAATGAAACCCTTCCTATGCTAAAGAGCAGAAACTATCTATTGATTGACACAGATGCATAGTCTGTCATGTATTTACTACATAGAAACTATGTAGTTAAACACTTAAATGAAGATACAGTTGTATTGCAGTGGGAAAACGAAAAGATGAAGTTTACAGAAGACTGGTCGATGAATATGAAAAAAATGAAAACATCCCATTTGAAAATACAAAATATCATAAAAGTTGCTATGAATATTTCAAAAGTAAGCATAACCTATCATCTTCTGTTTTGTCTGTACAAAGACTTTGTACTACATGTACCAATTCTACCGACCAGTCTCTTCTCATATATCAACGAGGGCAATATATCTACAACTCGTTCTGATTTGTCTGTTTGTATATTTTGCAAATGTATAAAGCCTATAAGCAAGTTACACAACTTCATAAGGTATCCTCTGAGTAGCAAACTCAAGCTGTATTGAGTGTTAAAATACATATATCTCCTACAATATATATAAAAAAAGAAGATGTGGTATGATTGCCAATGAGACAACTATCCACACAAGACCAAAATGACACAAACATTAACAACTATAGGTCACCGTACGGCCTTCAACAATGAGCAAAGCCCATACCGCATAGTCTATAAAAAGCCCCGATAAGACAATGTAAAACAATTCAAACGAGAAAACTAACGGCCTTATTTATGTAAAAAAAAGAACGAAAAACAAAGATGTAACACATGCATAAACAAACGACATCCAATGAATTACAGGCTCCTGACTTGGGACAGGCACATACATAAATAATGTGGCGGGGTTAAACATGTTAGCGGGATCCCAACCCTCCCCTAACCTGGGACAGTGGTATAACAGTACAACATAAGAACGAACTATAAAAATTAGTTGAAAAAGGCTTAACTCATCAGATGGACAAAAATACAAGTGGACGTAATGATCTCAGTGATTTACAAAATAACTCATGATAATTTTACTATTAAATCTTTATACCATCGAGCTTGCATCGCTAAATATTTGCTACAAAATTTGAAGTCAGAAAGTAAAGAGCTATTTTATTCTGAACATAAAACAGCTTTTACTAACATTTCGACGATTAAAGATGACGTGCCTGTACACAAGGAAGTATTCTGGTTAACAAATTTAATTACTTGATCAGTTAACTGGGCTTAATTTATGCCCGAGGATCGCCGCCGAGAAAACTACATAACATATTATCAGCTTCAACAAATACTAAAAATACATGTATATGCTCAATTTATAGTTACAATGTACATGTATACAGCCTCAACAAGGTCAAGGTACATCCAATATTGTATACAGCAGCTCTATAATTTTGTCTTATTCTTTTTAACTCTTTTTCATTTAGATTTATCATTACAAATGCACCGTATTTATGGACACACCTTTGATAACTATTAACAAGTTTGACTGATCAACAGATTAGAAAAATTGAAAATGGGGCATACATTCTACATGGCATTATTTTTCTTCTGGGGGTCAAAATTTTATCAAAGACAATGTCGACCTAACTACAGAAACAATAAGAGTTCTCCGTATGACTTTGGTTGGTTAAAAGGCAACATCGGTCCGGTATGATGTTATCAAACTTTCTACAATATTTGATCTGTTCACGCAGGGGGAGGGTTGAGATTGCAAAAACATGTTTAACCCCGCCGCAATTTTGCGCCTGTCCCAAGTCAGGAGCCTCTGGCCTTTCTTATTTTTGTATGATTTTTTGTTTTAATTTCTTGAGTATATTTCGAAGCTTAGTATGACGTCCATTATCATTTCAAACTAGTACATTTTGGTTTAGGGGCCAGCTGAAGAACGCCTCCGGGTTTGGGAATTTCTTGCTGCATCGATGACCCATTGGTGGTCTTCGGCCGTTGCCTGCTTTTTGAACGGGTTAGTGTCTCTTTGACAAATCCCTCATGTCCATTTCCAATTCTTAATTCAATCTGTATATAGTAGATCTTGTGTCCGCTTTGAGCAAAACCTCTGCTGTACTGGTATATGCCCATGCCAAGGAAGTTGTCTTTGTATGGATATTTTGACCGATATGAATTATTAGATTACAAGTTAAAATGAAGCTATAATATTCCGATATCGCAATATTCCGACAACTAAATGGTCCTACATCCCATTGGTCCGACGTTTCGATCATTTAGGTTATACGCTAACGGGATTTTAACATAAGAAAGCCAAATAAAAGGTTCAATATAAGGATAACGTTGTCCTGCGTTTGAAGCGGTGAAACAAGATATAAAAAAAGTATTACGTAGTGCCAAAGTAGCCGAAGGTCATCACTAGCGTAATTAAAAAAAAAGTACAAACTCCTTTGTCAAGTGTTGTTTGATTAATAAGATATCTCAAGATACACGGCGGCCAACTAAAGTAAAATCAAACACAGTTTGACGTACAATGAGTGGTCATTTTTTTTTCCTTGTGATGTTTTATATTAAAATTATTGATATAAATATACTAGTAGCACTTTACTCATTTAAGTAATGTTAGTTAGTACTCTTATCATATATCTGATTTAGTGATGTAAATGAAATTTAGGTATGATCCAGACTCAACATATTGCACTACAATAATAACAAAAAATCCGACCTATGGTTGTCTGATCTTGAAGCGGTTCGTAGGCTTTCAAACTAACAGGAGACCATACGCTTCCTCAATTTTAATGTACAGCTCATCATTGGACTTTCTAAACAATTAAAAATACGTCATATGTTAAATTTCCCCTTGCTTCAAATATTTTGTTTCGGATTATTTATATCAAATTTGCAGATATATGTTTGTAAATACGTGCAATCAAATGATACGGAGGTATTATAAGATTTATATAATACAAGGGCGACTACAGATACAGCTGTGTGACTTAATGGTTGATTTTCAAAGACTCCGAGAGAAAACGTTACGTAACATGCGTTACCGTTAAAATCAACCAAAATCAATTAACACTATGATAGAAATATATTTTCCCAACAGTAATACAGCATTCCTATAAAATTGTTTCATTTTTGCATTTGTTTTGACTCGATTTTTCTACTGGAAGTATCCGTGAATTGAAATTGCACCCATGACCTTTGATCTTGATTTAAAAAAAAATGCACCATAATTTCTTTTGACGACCGGGATATTTAGAAAGTACACATTCTTAGCTTTCCAGTGATATATAATTTAGCCGTGTGTTAGGTAGGTGCATTAAAAATGTAAATTTGGCTCTCATATCACTCGCCTATAAATGCCGCTACAAGGCAGCACTCGTACCCGCAAAGTGGAAAGGGATTAATATAAGTTGCAAAACTTGTTTCCCAATCCACTAAATCTGTTTAAACTAAACTATATTATATGCCACCTGCTTACTATGTTCACTACCTTCAAACTATAGTCTGTAGTCTATAAGTTCCTTTGAATTATTATTCTATAGTATACCTGTTTACTGTTTTCACTCGGCTCTTGATACAGAACAGCGCTTGAACATCTGTTCTTTTGTACATTTTCCTTCTCTGTCGTCTTGACATTCGTAGCCTCTTTTATAAGCGTCTTTGCGTCTTCATTTATATCTTCATTTTCTCTCATTGTGTTTGTAGCATTGTTTTCAAACATCTCTTTGTAAACACAAGGCAAGTACACAGGGTTAATTTCGTAGATGATGTTCCTAAACTCTGCACTGTAGCGGACACCATGACTTCCTACCCAGACAGACATATTCCTATCTGTAAAAATAGTGCCATTTTTTTTAATTTAATATTCTTAAAAATTCTTATATTGGTTCATGTAAAATTATGTGTATATATCCTATAAGCTATATTGCTTTTGGAATAAAGTATTATTGCTAAGTTTGAATGGGGACATATGATTGGAAACCCAAGCCATCCTTAACCCTCGATTAGAACCTACTTTTAAAAATGGCTGAATCCGCCAATGCATTACATTTCAGATGGACGGGAGCTCAGGAAGAAGAACAAGAAT
This sequence comes from Mytilus galloprovincialis, assembly GCF_965363235.1. NCBI lineage: Eukaryota > Metazoa > Mollusca > Bivalvia > Mytilida > Mytilidae > Mytilus > Mytilus galloprovincialis. The sequence goes on from NC_134844.1 coordinate 43,724,445, forward strand.
AAAAATGTAGTTTATATGAACAATACGAACCCTTCCAACAACTTCGAGTCTATTGTTTGGCACAAACGAGCAGTAAAGTAAAAAGGAACAATCTCCTTGACATTTCCGTACTCAAAGAGTTGAAGGTTAACTTTATTAATTATTGGAATACACAATCCTAAAACGATATATATATGAAGTATAATATATCTTTAACGTGCTAATATTTTTGGACACCGTCTGGAAATTCATTATTTTCTGAATTTCCGTATTTTTTTATTTTCTCCTTTAATGTCTTTTTATAAATCTTAATAGTCTTTATTTAAAAAGGATCTTTGATATATAATGCATACAAAATAATTCCGTATTTTTTTATTTTCGTCTTTAATATCTTTTTATAAAACTTAATAGTCTTTATTTAAAAAGGATCCTTGATGTATAATGCATACAAATTAATTGTCAATCTCGTTACTGTCTTTAACATGTTTTTGTAACGATTTGTCATGTTTTACAAGTTGAAGGAAACTTACTAGTTATCCGACGTGTTTATATGTGAACTTGTAATTGACGATAATAGTAGATGTTAAGATGGAAAATGGTGGGCGTATATTCCAGCTAAAAGGAAAGGGACGCTTTCCCTTTGCTTTGGTGACAATTCGTTCCTTGTTTACGATATATAACTTTATGCCGGTATGAAAGGGTGATTTTTTTCGAGGAAATTATATTGAAAATTATACCAAGGATTTGTATAGCATATAAGCTATACAAACTTTTGATTATACATGTTTACACTTTAACCGTTAAATGGGTCACAATATGTTATTTACAAACAAAATAAAGATAGTATAACAACAATAACAACAACAGTAAATATAGAAATAATGTTGACAGTCGTGTCTGCATAATTGCATGCAGTTGTAATTTAATTTTCTATGGATATGAGTATTGTAGGACTCTGTCCATTTCTATATTTTCAAACTTATTTCGGATCATTAACCAAACATTTTGTTTAATTATAAAGTATTTTAATATTCGATCATATATTCTTCTATTCAAATTGGACTTGATTTCAGAAAGTTTTATCTAAACAAAAAAGGGCATGCCCGTGACCAAACACTACCGTTGACCATGCATGGAGACGCCGTCAACATGTCTTGGGGGAAAAACAGCCGAAACTATTGAGTTCTTCCATTTCATCTTATGATAAAGAATCAGGGATTTTTTTTAGGTATTAAAGTCGTGCAAAACAAGGTGCTTTATGTCTTTCTGTGCGTTGTGTGCATATGTTCTACATGCATGCATTGACTATGATCATTGTCATCCATCCATGCATTTGATGTTCATCGTTTATTTACAAAACTCATTAACGTTTTCATATGATACGATAAAAAAAAACAAAGAATTTATAGGCCTATCATATAGTTTCAAAACTCATATTTGATCACGTTTAGCCGAAACGTATGCCAATGCGGACAGACCACACTAAGCACACGTGTGTCCATCATCTTATTACAGCGACATAAGAAAAGAAAAAGCAAGAATGGTGGCAATAAAAATGATGAATAATCATAGAAAAACAAACAACACTTTGACAAAAATAAAATTGTCTTTCCACCGCTTATAAATAATTTCACGATAGAAAAAAAACCACACAAAAAGGTCATAAAGATAGATCGAAATTAATAAAAGGAGCACAATATCGATATCCAAAAGTAAATAGACGAACTGAATATCAGTCCACTCACTCAAGATGACACACAAAACTCTTAGATAAAACTACATGTAGAATCTAGAATATATAACCAAAAATTACTTTAAAACTATAAAAATAAGACTGCCAAAACACAGAATAAAACAATGCAGAAATAATAAGAAAACTTAAGGCAAAAGAAAAACAACAAATGTTTAACTCTGAATTCGGATCACTTTTCGTGTAAAAGACATTATATTACAAGACAAAGGTGTGGGCAGCTAAAAATAACAAAAGCAGGTTCGGATCCAGCATTTTAAAAAATGCTTCAAAGTAGGCCACGTCGGGGGTGAAAATTGAAAAAAACATCTATGTATCATCCATCCATAGGTCATCATGTCATGTAAAGTGTACCAAAATTGAACCTATTTTGACAGGTTTTTTTTCACCTACGTTTATGTATGATTCCGACAAAAGTTACTATTCTGTGTTTATTTTGTAGAAGTATCACTATGATTATATTGTTCCACCAATTTAATTTTGAATCTATACAGTTCAGTTACTGAATCATAAAAAAAATGGTTTGTACAGACCTCCAAACGTACATGACTTCATAATATAAAGACTAATAAGGAGTACCCAAATTGCATCCATCCTTAATTTCACATTCTTATTTGTTTTATTTCTTTCAATATTTAGAACAATTTGACTAATCTATGCTGACTATTCATTTTTTTAAGAAATGGAGGCTTTTACATATATTCAGACTCTAAAATTTTCGCATCTACTTTTTGCTAAAAAGGTGCAATTTGGGTACTCGTGACGTTTATTCCATATAAGGGGGCGGGCCCCTATCCTCCCGGGGCTCGGCTAAATCCGCCTCTGAAAAGGAGTAAATAATCAACTTGTGATCTTTTATCTCTTGGTTAGACAATTTATTTTTGGAGAAACCTTTTTGAATAACGTTACATGTTATATAGTAATGTTAAATCACTTTTGTTTGTATTATTCTTCAACTTTGTTCCTCATCTTCAAATCTTCGCGGGTTTCAAACATTTTTTGTGACGTCAAGGACGGTGAAGGGTCATATTTATTTGATGTTCACGACAAAAATATTGTTTTTTAACATCTATAAAAATAAGACATTGATTCAGTTTGCATCAAATTTGATTATTTACCAAGGAATAAAAAGAGTATCGCAATTTTCGAATCAAATAATTTATTATCAAGAAACTAATTAGGTCATGAATTATTCATGAGGGTTTAGAAGGAGGCTTTGAGGCAGAACAGGAAGGGTTGCACCATGTCGGACCGGGAGAGCGGTGATGAACAACAAGAACAGCAAGGACAGGGTACATATTGTTTGAAACTATCTTACTTGAATACTACTCCATCTATTTTGGTTCTGCATACCTGCTTTATTTCCAAAATATGCTGACAAAGTTGAAAAAACGTGTTTGACTTCATGACCCGGTCAGTCCAAAATATTTTGACATAAAGCGGGATTGCATTTCGAAGTGTGTGTCCTTGATTAAGGTTCCTTTGTAATTGTCATTAGCTAGAATATGCATTGGTATGTTGTTGGTGTTATGCAGATGGAATATCGTTTATTTCATTGCAAGGTGGTTGTTTGTCAGCTGGTAAAATCAAAATGGCGAGAAAATGACCTGATTTTGGATCAAATTTAGAACACTTGCGAACTATTTAGCATCAATCGGAGACACGAACCTTAGAAACAGGTAAAAATATGTTTTATGAAAAAAGCAAAATAAAGCCAAGCTTGAATACCTCCATTTGTAATTTAGAATAAGTTGAAGTTGTAGGTGTATAAAGATGTTGGCAAAAGATCAAATTTGAAACTAGATTTTTATTTCACATGACTTGAGTGACAATTTCCAAAAATAATACTCTTTATTGCTATATGACATTGACTTATAAATGATCCATCTTCCAAAATCTTTGAACAAAAATAATTTAAGTAGTAATCAGTGTTCTCCCCAGGCCGTTTTAGCCGTGACGCTATATTTTTTCCCTGTGATGCTATAATAATTTCCGCGACGCTATAATTATTTTCAAGATGCTTTTTTTTTACTTGTTTCAATATCGTAAAACCATGTCCTAAATTTTGAACTTTCATCTGATTCCGGATTACGATCATAAAAAATATATCACCTTTAATTGTAATCCCTTCAAGTCGGACAATAGAGGCAATTAAGAGTGATAAAATAGGTGTTAATTGCCCTTTGGTTGATAACTGTTTGGATTTGAATACCCCAAGCTGACACTTGTGACATAACTAATACCATGTGATTTGCAATCGGCAATTTCGACATGGAAAAAATGCAATCACAAAATCATAAAACAATTCGAAATCTACGTTTTATTACAGAATTTCAAAGATTGAAACGATTTTTCTCTTTAAAAAACTTTAAAAAAGAGGTTTGTTCGTTTATTTTTGCAACTTTCCAAATTATATACTTTCTTTCTTATTAGTTTATGTTTAATCCATTTAATGCATTAAAAGCATCATATTTATTCCCAATCTCTTGTAAAACATTGTTTATTTTCGGACTCATTCTCGTGAATTTTTCTTCGACCGCCATTGCACATTGTTGTTTAAACTACGGATCGGAACCGGACCAGATATGACAAAAATCCGCATTTTCACGATAATTACTTCAGATGCACAAATGGCACAGAAAAAAAGTACCAATAAAGAAAACTACGCATTAACAGACTATTTGTTAGATAACTTTGTTAAAAATATACCGTATTTATTCTAATAAACGCTCCGGGGGCGAAGACAATTCCCAAAAGGGGGGCGTCAATTAGAGAAACGAATTTCGTACCTTACTTCATTGACCTTTACCTGAATTTTGTTGAAACAGACTATAGTAACATACACCTTTTTCTTATTGTCTCCATAATCAATAAATAGCGTTTATCGGTAATGTGACCTCATCAAATAATTGTTAAAATTTTGGAATGAACAAGCGTGCAATAACAATAACATTTGATGTATAAATTTATTCAATATTAGTTTAGAAATGCAAACCTGTTTATAACGTTGAACTTTAATAACGTACTGTGTAACTGACAGATCTATTTTTGGAACTTGTACACACTGTGTTGTATTATCGGAGTGGATTAAAACATGGGCATTATTGATTTTTCGTTTCATGTTTCTGAGTCAATGGCTTTGCAATATTGTAATGTGTAAGTTTCAATTTTATTTTTTTAACTACAAAATGGGGGCGTTTATTAGAAGTCAAAAGTTCTGAACGCACGATTTTCGGTAGGGGGGCGTTAATTAGAAGGGGGCTTTAAATAGAATAAATACGGTATATCATTTTGATGTAAGGATTAGAAACAACTGGGACTAATTCATTGAGTACCAATGACTACCATATCATAAAACAAAGACATGATACAAAAAAACTAAAAAAACTGTTTTCATTGTTATATAGTTTAATTGTATTCTCAGTTATGAATTGAACAATATAAACATATAAATATATATAACATAAAGAAATAGAGTATCGCGGCGCCATGACAAATGACATTGAAAAAAATACAGTTAATTTTTTTACGCAAAATGTGATGCTATCCAAAATTTCTGGGGAGAACACTGGTAATATTTCTATTGAACTGATGAAATGACAACATTAGTTAAGGATGATCATAATTATAATACATGTTCACCTATCTTTAGTTGTTTTTATGCCTCAGCCAGATGGAGCTTTAACCCTCTTGCTGCTGGATGTGTCCACACCTGTTGTGTCCAAGGGACACATTTGTCTGTTTTAATTTAAACATGCTTCTAATCATTGATGTACCTCTTTCGAATAAAAGACCTAAGATTAATTAGTGTATTATTTTTCTAAAATGAGTCCCGAAATGTTACCGTCATTAGGTTGTGATGACATTATTGATATATTCTCTAATTTTAGTTAGTTTCAACCAAATGTCACAAAACACGGTTTAGTTTGGGTTGCATCACTTTTATTGTGAACTTTCCATTTCTTTGTAGCAACACTCCAGTAGCGCCTGCATACAGAGTATATATCTCACAATTGATACAATATTCCCGTAATAACATGAACAACACGACGGGTGCCACATGTAGAGCAGGATCTGCTTACCCTACCTGAGATCACCCCCAGTTTGTGGTGGTGTTTGTGTTGGGCCACAATTAAAAATATTTCAGTTTGCCCAATCCCGACCCATGATGACTGGGTGTGGGTAGGTAGGTAGGCAAATTCTTTTTTTTTTTTTTTTTTATCGGAATTTGCATGAAAATATTAAAAGATCTTATAACAGTATATCTTTATTTTCCCGTCAAACCTTTGTAGAGACAACCAAAGGCCATGAATTTAAAACCTCTATAAAAAAATTAGTCTAAATATGATTTGTATCCTGAGATGTTTATAATCCTGACAATTGCTAACTGTGTGAAAGGGCTGGTGGATTTATGAAGTGATTTCAACAGTTCCATCAACACGATGTTTGTGTAAAAAAAATATCAGCTGATTTAATATATAATGATTAAATTTGTTTGCAGTTTTTAAATCCTATTTCTATTAAAATAGATTAAATGTCCTAAAATATTTATATGAATTAATATCTATCATCCTTAGTGTCTTTTTTATGTTTTGAAAAAAAAAATATTTTACATTATCACACAGGTAAACTAATTTGGCTATAAATAGATCAAAGCATGTTCTGTAGAATCTCCAAACTAAAAACGTATTTGTTATAATTTTATTTCTTTAAATAATTAAGTTTAATTTTTGAAAATAATCATTGTTGATAAAATATAATTACAAAAAGTTAACGTTTTCTGAAGACTATTTATTTTTAGGTCATGGTTCTAGAGGCTTCCTCACAAATTTGTATAAAAATCCAATATGGCGTCAATAACATGTTTTTACTTTTGCACATGTGAAAAAAATATTTCTGACAAAAGTCAGATTTCTCTTGTCAAAAAGGATTTATATTTATATTGCAATAAATTATTCAGAAGGAGTTACATTCAGTTAAGATTATATTTCTGATTCTGTGAGCAATTATAGTTTTATCAAATTCTCCCAAACAGCAACGTACTGATCTTGTCTAATGAGACTTGTAAATTTGAACTATTTGAATAAAAGGGCATCTAATTTACATGATAAAGGAAGATTATAGTTAAAGACAACAATTTATCAAGAAATAATTCCTTTTTATTCAGTAAAAGCAAAATCTTCTTGCAAGATTGTAAATTCGCAACTTCCGGATCCATTTCCTGTCAGAATAACATTGAAAATATTCGATTGCACATGGTTTTGAACAAATCTACCTGAATATTCTAATCAGATATTCGATAACACGATGAAATTAACATTGAGCATATAGGTAAGGGTTTGGTAGTACAGACAACTACAGCGTAAAAAAAACTGTGCCACTTCACATGTTTTACTTCTTTACGTTCTTTAAATCAGAAGATAAAAACAGAGAACATCGAATATCGATTAACTGCGTCACTTATACGCTTTCTTTTAATCTTATTCACAGTTACTTTCAAACGCAAAGACGACAAACATTAAGTTTTGTATGATGACGGAGCGGACCCCAAAAAAATCCGAAAAAAAAAAATTCTTCAAAAAACGTTAAAAAAGAATTTGAGTCGGCGGGTTTATTTTGGGTCGGTCGCGTTTGGGCAAACATACAATCTTTTTATTTTGGCCTTGCTTAGTCTTCAGTTTTCTATGTTGTGTCTTGTGCAATGTTGTTTGTCTTTTTTCTTTTTTATAAGCACTGGACGTATTATGGTATATTGTTGTCCGTCGTCAACATGTCGGACATTAACTCAAAAACGCTTACACCAATTTGCATAAAACTTTGATGAATTGTTTATATCTATTGACGTAAGCTCCCTTTCGTTTTTTGTAAATTTTAGATTTTACATAAATTTCGAAATTATGGGGTTTTATTCATTAAAAAAGGGGGGATTTTCCAGTTTTCGGACAATAACTCAAAAATGATGTCCGCAATTCTCATGAAACTTGAGTGAATTTTTTTTATCTATTGATGTAAGCTCCCTTTTGATTTTCATGAATTTCTAATATGACATTGAGAATTAATTGAACTTTATTGTTTATAGTCTGACAACAGTATTGCCCAACAGCACAGTGTATTGCACAACAACAAGAAATCTTTAATTGAATATAAATTCAATTCATACTAGTGATAAAACCAATTTTAAGTTCTTTGACTACATTTATTCAGAAACCTATAATATGTCAAGTATTTAATTACAATCCAAATTCAGACCTGTATCAAGCATGAATGTTGTGTCCAATTTTGCACCAACTGTTCAGGGTTGGACCTCTGTGGGCATATCCAGCTGTGCTCAGCAAAGCAGTTTATTAGCCATGGCGATTTCAGTTTGTTTACGATCTATGATCTATGCGTTTGGCTATCCCTCTGGTATCTTTTGCTTCTCTTTTATGGTTCTAGGGTTATGTCCCTTTATAATGTAGTACATGTATGCAACCAGGGGCATCATCTGTGTCCCATGGATGCATTAATATTCTCCATTTATTTATCAATGAAATATGCCAGTTGACTTAAGGTCAATCAGTAATTCAGTTCAAAGGTCATTGTACAATCAGGTTTAAGTTGATGTAATAATAGATATATAAGCATTTGTTTGGGGAAATGCTCAGATTGAAAGTAATCTAAATGATGGTTTTATACTCAAAATCAAAGCAGCATAGAAAAACGAGAGTTGTCAAAGCTAACAGTTTTAAGAAATTCATTATTTCATTTGATGATATATTCATCTAAATTTGCTGCTTTAATTCATCAAAAATTCCTTAAAAAGATTTGACAATTGTAAATACTTTTCAATGACTTAGACTAATTATGTTCATTCTAGATGTATGTACACTTGTATGCAAATTTGTCTATTACTTATAGTCAAACAAGTCCTGCAAAATTTTGGGTCGCAATTTAAAACATTTGAAATCCTATTTAAAAAGATACTGTCACACAGCGCAAGAAGGTTGTTCAGGCACAGATGTAGGGTAATTTGGAAAAAAATCAGCCAAATATCCAAAAGTGTTCAAAATGAAAGGTATTATAATAAGTTTACCAGTTTGGTCTGACATAAATGTTATTGTTCATGTTAGTCCAATGTGGCATGACTGTCAGAGCCAACCGTGCAATGGCTGTATAGCCAGTCAAGGTCCTTAAAAACTTCCATTTGTTGACTGTCAAACTGAATGTCAGACAGTTTGGCACAGATTGTTAGATTTGTAACAATTTATCAATTTTCAGCAATATAAAAGTAAATTTTCTATTTCATTATAAATTATGATGTTACTAGTATTGTGCACACTTTCTCCAAAATAACAACACTTTTCCCTTTGAGAGTCAAGGGAACATAGATGGAATAAGAACTGAATAAAAGTTTTGAATAAGAACTGAATAAAGTATTGAAGAAGAACTGAATAAAAGTATTGAAGAAGAACTGAATAAAAGTAAATGACTTTATGGATCAGTAACCCTGCCATTAGATTAAGCAAACAAATGTAAAATTGAGAAAGGAAATGGTGAATATGTCAAAGCGACAACCACCCGACCATAGAGCAAACAATGTACATGTAAATAATATTGAAATTGTCATTTTTACTAAAAAAAAATTATTTTGTTTGATTTGCCTTGTGGTGTTGCTTACAAAATGCATAAATGATTTTGTATTATAATATAAATAGAATGACTCAAACCGTGACCTACATTCTTCATCTTCTTTATGATTAACTTATACAGCAACAGGTCCATCCCTTATTTTTTGGGGGAAAATTGTATTGATTTAATAGGCCTGTTACAGTGGCAGAATTCATACAGTCAGGCAAAACAGTAATATTTCAATGCAGAATTCATACAGTCAGGCAAAACAGTAATATTTCAATCCTGGACTATTTGGCCTGTGGCCAAGTTTGATGAGTGGAATATTTCAGTAATAGAAGTCATTAATTAAAAACATTTAAATTAAAGAATTTATCCAGCCAAGTTACATGTATGAGTACACTTTATTATACATGTATTTCGATTTGTGATGATCAATTTTTAAAGAAATTAAGGTGCATTGGTTAGTTAATTCATCATGGTCATGTACAATTCTTAAAAAAACTACTTCAAATGTATCGTCACTTCAAACATATAGTAAAATTAACTTTTTCATAGAGATAACAAGAAGCAGGGATGGGGTAATTGAAAATGTAATGGTAATTAAGTGTAATGCATTACAATTTTCCATGTAATTGAATGTAATGTGTAATTGAGCATTTTTTTAATTACTTGTAATGGTAATTTAATTAATTACAATGAAAAAAGCATGTAATGCTCAATTACTTTAGAATTACATTTTAATTACATGTACTTTTATGGTGTTAATGATCAGGATTTATGTTTAATAATATAAATTGTAAAATTATATTTATTTTTCAAATATTGATATCACATACTTTCTGTAATTTATTTTAAAGTTTTTATATTTCTTATTTGACCAACAGATTTTTTTCCTGAATAGTTTTATGATTTGAAAAAATACATATGTTTTTAAGAAAGATCTTTAACTAAATAGATTGAAAAGTAGTAAATCACCATGTTAAACAAAAACAAAAAAATGTGTGAAAAATCTTAATGAGAGTTCAGTTTGAATTTAAATTTACTGCACACAATCATTTTGTCAAATTAGTATACACAAAAGGATTATAGAGATAAAAATTAACAGCTGTAAAAACAAATAGCAACTAATCAAATTAAAATGTCCAGGGCAATGCCACTATAACTATATATTTTATCTAATTAGCAAATTATTGCTAAGATATAGACATTATATACATTGTTTGTACTAAAACTTATTTTCAATGTTGTGACAAGCATATCTTTTAATAATTATTAAGTGATTTTTTTTTTTTTTATTCATGCGATGCTTTATTTAAATTACTTCTCTTCTGAGATGTCAAAATACCCCTTAATGTATTGGCAAGTTAATAGGAACTAATTTCCTCTTCTATCAACACATCTACTGATTATGGAAGTATAATACCTCCATGTTCTAATCAAGCGATATATGTCACATAAGTTCCTATAGAAATACTTTTGAGAATGGCTGTCAAAGTGTACAGACCAGAGAGATGCAGACTAAATGACAAAACATTAAAATTACTCATGGTTATCAAATGCAACGCTTAAACTATGTTTATATGAATATTTTACACATACATTATACATACATGTATAATATTGGTTATCAAATATTATGATGAAATGTAATGTGTAATTTAATTAATTACTTTAGTAAAGTAATTGTAATTTAATTAATTACATTCCAAAAACTGTGTAATGTGTAATTAGTGTAATTGACCATTTTTGCAATGTAATGTGTAATTTGATTAATTACATTCCAATGTAATTGACCCCAAGTCTGACAAGAAGAATGTTAGGGTCAATCAATACCTTACATTTTCTTTATGAAGACACCATGACCACCCTTGTATTGATTTTTTACCTCATATTTAATACATCTTTCTAATGTTTTATTATGTAATTTATATTGTAAGCCATTAAACTTATGAAAATCAATAAATATTACACAGATTAATTCTGCTAAACATTAAACACTTATTATATTTTATTATTATTATATATTGCATCCGAAAGGAACCGCCTTGCTACACGCGCCGATCTACAGGCCACCAGCATATACATGGACCAAGGAATATTCCATACTTGTGACGAAAAAACAACTGAACCAAGATGACTTACTTACATGAACACTATATCACTTTTTATTGAAAATACTACATGTACTATGAAGGCGAAATCTGTATTGTAACCTTCCATGGGGTGGCCAGGCCAAAAAATATCTAGTACTTGAAATTCAATAATATTAATTTATTGGATAAACTGATAAACTATTTTACAATTTTATACCCCTGCCACGCTGGAGGGTGCATTAAGTGTTACCCTTGTCAGTTTATGTACGTACATCCCAAAAACTGGGAGGCAGGAGTCACAGGAAGTAGGAATCCTAGAACTGTTACAAGAAGTGTAGTAGATACAATAACCAGTGAGGCAAACTGATGCCCCAGCACTCCTCTGAAGTAACTGTATAATGTATATTTTATTACTGAAAAAATATGTTTTAATTCAATTTTGATTGTCAGATTGGGAAATATTTCATTATTGGACAACAAAATTTATTTTCTGTCTTATTGAATCACTTGTTTATTTCAGGCTCTGGTGAGCAGGAGTTGGCAACAAAAACTTTGCAGATTCAGTCAAAGAGATTCTATTTAGATGTCAAACAAAACAGACGTGGAAGATTTATCAAAATAGCAGAAGTTTGTATTTGTTATAGTTTCATCATGTCTTGACCACTAGATTTATATATAACCATGAAACATTTGCAATTGATTTAAGCTGGGAAAATGTAAACTTTTGTTCAAATAATTAACTTTTATTCAAATAATTGCCTCTTTTCTGTAATAAAAAACAAAGCAGCACTGCCTATAGTCCACTAGTCTATATACATTTGTACTTTCTTTCTTTGCAAGAATTTTGTTGATTTTTTTATATATTTCAAAATGAATTTGCTCCCTCCTGGAATCTTAAATTAAACAATTTTTGTTGACATCCAATTGATTAATTTCCTATAACTTACAACTAGTCAATCAACATTTGTTACATTATTTTCATTAAAAACAGATGTACAATATGTGCATGTGTCAATGAGAGAGCACCTGAACAAAACCCACTTTAAATCTAAAGGTCAAGACAACATACAACATAAGACTTACATTTTGTATGTAGACCTATAGACTAGTATATATGTAAATGAGACATCAGTTTACCAATGTAAGGTCTTCGACATTAGACTAATGTAACCCAATAGTATACATGTCAATGAGAAATTAGTTTACCAATACAATAGTCAATACAAAAACCTAAAGGTCAAGACTTCATACCAACACAAGACCTGTTGGAAATCGTCAATACACTGGACTAAATTTTTGTATTGGATTTGCATTGCAATCATGTCATACACTCTTGACAATATATAATTCTGATCTGTAATATCTGGTAAAATGCAGGTTTTAGTGTAAACAAATAATTCTGTAAGGTTCCTCCCAAACAGGGGATAAAAAAAACCTGAAAAATTGACTCCTGGGAATCGATACATGAAATGACTGTGCATAATCAATCAAAATACACACTGGCGTCAACATCACATGTACATGTACCTATGTTGTAAATTAGTCAGAACATAATATCACAACGAAAAATTATGATTGTCAGTATGTAAACATTGAAAATATCAATGATATAAATATGAATAATCTAAAGATGATAACAATAGAAATGATTTGTTTCAGGTGGGCGCAGGAGGGAAGAAAAGTCGCCTCCTGTTGGCAATGTCTACCGCCGCAGAATTCAGGGATTATCTTACAGATTTTAGTGAACATTACGCATCACTTGGTAACTTGTTAACTTTTTTCCCCCACCTCTTTGAATGTTGTTTTTTTTTACACTGGAGTGTAGACTTCCAAAAATTATTTAAATTGTTTTTACATTACAATCAAAGAGTTATTCCCCTTAATTTTTATACGACCCCCAAAAAAAAATTGGGATCGTATAATGGTATGATGTCGTCGTCCGAAGACACATTGGTTTCCGGATAATAACTTTAGTTTAAGTGAATAGATCTTCTTGAAATTTTTTCAGAAGGTTCAATACCACAAAAGGAAGGTTGGGATTGATTTTGGGGATGATGGTCCCAACCGGTTAGGAATTGGGGGCCCAAAACAAGCATTTTTCTAGTTTCAGGATAATAACTTGTGTAGAAGTATTTCAGTTGCTCTGAAATCATACTACAATGTTTAAAACCACAAGTAGAAGGTTTATATTCATTTTAGGGATTATGGGGCCAAAGTTTAGGAATTAAGGGCCGAAAAGGGTCAAAACAAGCATTTTTCTAGTTTCAAGACAATAACTTATGTGTAATTGTATAGATCTCTCTGAAATTGTACCACAATGTACCATATAACAAAGGGGAGGCTGGGATTCAGTTTTGGATTAATTGCCCAAAATATGTTGGAATTAGGGGCTAAAAAAAGGGCCAAAAAGAAGCATGTTTCTAGTTCCCAAACATTTTTATTTGTCCCATTTTTATGAAAATGAAAGTATTATCTGAAAAAAATCTTTGCATTTTATTACAAATATTGAAAAACAAAATAACTGTCATTTCAATTTAAATTTTGGTTCTGGCATTACAGATAAGATTTTTTTGCAAGTGATCTTTGAAAACTAAATATAATTATATTTGGCCTAGAAATTATCAGGTAATGATGATGAAATTTTTTTTTGTAATTCTTCATTTAATACAAATACATATTACTTACAGCTCTTGTATATATATATATATCATAGTCTTCTTTACGCCCGGTTGTTTGGGAACACTGAAATTACTACATTGTAGGTCCTCCTAACCCAGATAATTTACCTGAAGACGGTAAACTGAAAAGTGAAACCATGATTAAAGACAATAGACGTTACTACCTTGACCTCAAGGAAAATCAGCGAGGGAGATTCTTGAGGGTAAGTGGCTAGGCTACCAGCATAGGGGTAATAGTACTTGAAATTTTCATTAAAAAAAAAATAATTCACAGGTCCATGTCACATGCAAGCCAGTGAAAGTCATTTTTACCTTTTTAAGATTGCTGAATAGCAGGTTTTTAACATGTTAGGAAATTTCAATTTATTTCAGATTTTACAGTAATTCAGAATTGAGACTTTCCTCTCCCGTGTTTGTTTATCACATTGTCATTACAGAATCTAGTTGTGTTCTGAAAAGTTTGATGCTGCAAAAACTAATCCACAAATATTCAATTTTCAGCAAATATAATAAAAGGATGGATTTATTGACAAATTTTAGTAGCCTTTCTTACCATGCAAGGACTGTATTATTACATTTATTACTGTATCTTCCTGAAATCTAGCTTGCCATTCTTTCAGAGGTTAGCAGTTTTGACATTGACTCAAAATTTACACATGTTCCCTCAATGTAATGCAATTTATTGTTATGTTCTCTTAGATTTTATGTTGCAGTTTGAAAATTTATATTGTCGACAAATGGCAATTTCTAAGGGTGGTTTTCTCTCTTTGAATGATGTAAGGATTTTACAGTTCAGGTGCAGGGAATGAAAATTAATATACCCCTGCTTTATCAAGCGACACCCATTGGTATAGAGTGATGTGGGTGTTTGTCCTTCCATCCCCTTTTGTACCATCTACTGCTCCTGAACACCTTGAGATAATATATATAACTTTCACAGTATCAACATACAAGATGTACTTAAGCACCTTCCTTTTCGTTTTTTCATCCAAATGATTGTTATGAGCTAACTGTGACAGGATATTGATGAACTTTCTCATATCAGCATATTGCAGTACACATTTGAATCAGCTTTTCCCTAACCCCTTTCAATAATTAATGAAAATCTCTCTGGGAAGGTTATATTTTGACAATTTGCATTAAATGGTACGTCATTATCATGTATATTCATTTGTAAGTTAGATGAAAGAAGCAGTAAAATGTAAGTATAAATATACATGTTATATCATCTGATTTTTCATGCAAATAATTTTTGCAAATGAAATGTTAATTTGTTATTATGAGATTTGTTTGCCATGAATAGGTAGCACAGACTCGTCCGCGAGGTGGACCTCGCTCACAAATAGCCATTCCTGCACAAGGAATGATTGAGTTTCGAGATGCTTTAACAGATTTGTTAGATGAGTTTGGTACGGACGACCACGGTGAGTCAGATGGTACATATTGTTTTATTTGTTGTTTGATACGCTTTTATTCCTGCTCATCAGTTAGCATTTGTATTTTATATCTTTATTGTAAGGGTGGGCCAAAAAATATATATCTTGTTGTGGATTCATTTATTTTCATGGGAACCAATGTTTTTTTTTTTATTGGGGAAACATATTTGTGGATATTTAATTTTGTGAATATGGCTTATCTGCATTATACTGTATAGGAAATTTGTATTTTGTTGAACTTTTTAATTTGCTGTTTACCTATATTTACAAAAATTAGTACCTTACAAATAATAATGAATCCACTATATTCATCAGTAATTATTGATAAAAAAAATATATTTTGTAAAAACTGGTTATGAAATGTGAATGCAAATGGTACTAGACACTGCTTCTTGCTCAAAATTTTGCTTGAAATGATGATTTTCCACTTCCCTTTTCATATGACCCACATTTTCTTCTCATGCTGCATTCTTTGATTCTATCTATTATTACGGAATTTACCTAAATGCCAAAAAGAAAAAGTCATTGGTATATTTGTATTAAATGAGGGCTATTCCAGAAAAAAATGTATGGGGGGGGGGGGGGGGTTGGGGGGTTGGAAGGCACATTATATTAATATTACATGGGTGATGGGTATCAGAGCAACTTTTCACACTATAATGCACTATAAGTCTCAATTACAATTGTCTGGGTGGCGGGTGCTGTAAAAAGTGCCTTCCAACCCCCCCCCCCCCCCCCCCCCCCCCCATACATTTTTTTCTGGAATAGCCCTGATTAAAAAGTGTCCATTCAATTTGAGAATTTTCATTAAAAGGTCCAGGGTACATGTATATTTATAAGATAGGAGTAAACTTTGTATGGTTATTGCTTTAATGTACATTAGTTTGCTATCCAATATATATATAGCTTCGAAGCGAAAGTTTGTTTGTAAATTTTGGTAGAGCTCCCGGTAAATATTTGCTGATCTATGATAATGTTATACATGAAATAGGTACAGACATATCACTTTGAGATCGTTTGACTTAGCCTTAATAAGTTTCACAATTCTATAGTTCTCAATACTGAAACCTAACTCTATGAAGCAACATTAATGAATATATATACATATGTCAGTTTTATCCTTGTATTGATATATATTGACATAGTCATTTGACTCTAAAATATACTGGTATAAAACTTTAAATATCAAGTAATATCAAGTTTTTTCTCCAAAACATTTGTATACTGTGAATCTAAAATTTTTGCTAATCGGCTAAAAAAGGCCAAAATGTCCCCCACACAAGTTATTCGTACAAATAAACCATATTTAAGTAAAGGTGCGATTGTTCGATGCAGAAATTAAACATGTTAAACCCCCCAGGTTAAAAGTTATTCATTGAATTTTACACAAATTAACAACCTGTTAAAATTCCCATGAACGTTTACAGTTATCTTATTAATTAAGTAAAACTAGATTTCCAGTTTTGTTAAAAGACGCCTATATTCTCTGATACTTATATGGAGGTACATGTCATTCTTATTAACAACATGTTACAGCAAATTTGTCTGGAGCTCTGCCTACATGGAACATCCTATTATATTGGTATTGTTTTTTCTATCTAAATGCATAACTGTAGAATAAGGAAAGGAACTAAGTCTTCATTTAATTTCTAGTGTCAGAATAAGTACATAGTACTTATAAGACAAAGTTACTATAATTTAGCTTGACATGAAGTTACACTTTAAATATATCAATTTGACAGATCTTATCACTTGAAAATATTGTCTTTGTAGAAGGACAGAGTGAATTACCAGAAAGCAAGTACCTGAGGGTTGAAAACAAAGTCTTCTATTTTGATGTCGGCTCTAACAGACGTGGGGTTTACCTGAGAGTATCAGAGGTATGTTTTATAACTTTGTATGGCCTTGATCAAACTTTTGTAATGAAACTTTGCAAAGAATATAGAAACACAGCTATCTATATGTAATAAACATCCTTGAAGGCAGGCATCACAGACCACCAACATTCTTGCATGATTACATTCAGTATTAACCACTTGTATATGGTCCTTGACAAGGTTGTCATTAATGGCTGTCTGATTGCCCATCGTTCAAGTAAAAGCTGAAGTGTGCTTTCTGATAAGCAGGTAAACACTTAAAACACTCAAAATTATCATCACAATTAGCGCTAACAATATCGGCTACGGTAATTTTCATTTTAGTATTTTTCTGGTTTCTGCCAATCAGAGTTTAGTTTTGGTACACATTCTTTAATTGCAGGTAAATCATTATTTCCATTATCTCTTGAACAGACTAATATGGAACTTTACTTTATATTTGTTTGATCTATATCTTATGAAGATTTATAAGTTGAATGTTTTAATGATAATGATTAAAAAATTATATTCTTTTCAGGTACGATCTAATTATCGCACTGCTGTCACCATTCCAGAGAGGTCTTGGGGCAGGTTTCGTGACATGTTGTCAGAATTCGTTGAAGGTTCCACTCAGACAGGAACTGTAGCTGAGGCTCCAAAAGACGTGAAAGAGACGAAATAAAGATGGCTACCTATCTGACAGAGGAAATGTGCAACGTCGAGGGTCTGGTCCATATGTTTTGTAAAAAGTGCACTTGGTGTTGCGTTATGTGAAATTTTATCAGTAATTGATTGTCCTTGAGGAGAATTTTTAGCTGTTTTTTGATTGATTATAGTTGTAAGGATTAATGGTGTGTTTTTCATTTATGGTCAGAATCACAAGAAATGTTGTCTCTATTCATTCTATTACCCTTATTGACATTTTTTGTGGGATTTTAAAATTTCTATGAAAATTAAAATTCCCTAGCACAGTATTTTTACGAGGCACATTTCCTTTGCCATGTTGACAAAGCAAAAGACATTTGACAACGCTAATGTCTAATGGCATAGGGAAAGATCGTATACTTGTGGAAAGTTTCTTACTGAATGTACTGTAGTTTGTATAATGGTGTAGGTTCAAGGTTTTAAGCTACTCTGGATAAAGGCAAATATGATATGATTGTGTGTTAATGTACTTGTACTGTTAGATGAATTTATAATAGATAAAAGAAAATGAACAGTTGCATAAAATGACGAGCTGTCCAGGACTGACTGGATATGGTTCATTTGTCTCCGTGTTATACAAAGTTGGACATGCAGCTGGTTCCGTTATCGTTCACACATTTACATCATCCTTGCCGTTAGTGACCGTTACGCACAGAGATTGGAATTTACGACTGAAATAAACTGTGATAATTTATATCTGACATTAACAATATATCATTGTAAAAATTTATTCTCGAAAAAATTATATTTCATACTGTTAAATTAATGTTGAATAATTTTTTTCTGAGTGTTGAAATATCTTAATTACAGCATTACTGTACATACATAGCCTCCATTTATATTTGCCTTTTGTGGTGTTAGGGAGTAATTTCGTTAAACATTGTTTATTTAGTTGCATTTCATCAAACATCAAAAACAAAATATCAATCAAACAATTCATAACTAAATAAAGTTTTGCAGGACTAACAGACATCTTGTGTATGGTAAAGATAAGGCAGGTGATATTTTGAAGGTGAATAATGCCAAAATAGTTCTATGTACAATGCTGTAGTTTCAGGAAAATTTACTTATTCAAATATTATGTTTCATATAATGTTTAACTTTTTTTTCACTTTGTCACCATAGGAATAAAAAATAATTAGTTTATTCTAATATCAATTAGATTGAAATGTCTTAAACATTTTCTATAAAGTAACAAATTTTTGTAAAATTAGTTTGGTCATTTCAAAGACAAAAGGAAAAACATCCATAAAAAAATAGACTTAAACAACCTTTGTGTTGTGTATGACAAAGTGTAAAAAAGTGTACATTATGTTATTATTATAAGGCCAATCAGTATAAGGAAAAGTGTTATAATTTATATACCTTCAACTGTGATAGAATTGTACAAAGTTGTTGTCAGATTCTTTATTTAACCTTGTTTATGTTGACCTTGGGAGCATGCTTCGATAAAGGACATTGTGAAATAAATGCTTCATTTTCCCGAACTAATTTAAAATCTTGTGGAAAATCTATTGGCATTTTTGTGATGGAAGTTCTCTCTTTGTAATTGTATGCTTTCAAAGTTATCATAAACGAGTCAATTCTTGACCTAATATCTTGTTAAAGTTTTTTGTTATATATCTCAAATTATTGTTTTTAAAAAAAAGTTTATTTTACATAATACATGATACATCAATACTTATTTTTATAAGTAATACTGCATTTTCTGATGGAAAAAAGTTGATAAAAAGTTAATGAATGTTGAATAAAAACAAGACTGTTCCTTTACTCCAACAAAGGAGCACAGAATTGAAACAAACTAAACTTCACTAAAAAGTAGATATAAAAGTGAAATGTTATGTTTTAGAGAGTCTCTTCTTCTACCTTTTTCATAATATATAAAGATCAAAAGTAAAATAGTATATTTTACTCCCTTCCTTATTTAAAATTACTCAAGCTGCTTAAAACCTTGTTAGCTATACTCATATTTTGTTTTGTGTTTTTAAACATTTCTGTTAACTTTGGCCTGAAGTTTGTTTCATAACAGATAAAGCTTTGCAATCATGACCTAATTTTGGTAAAATTTATTTTATATCATGCCATTATCTCAATAAACCTTCAGATATAAGAAATTGGAATGAGAAATTTGATATTTATAGGATAAGTGTTGGTTATCTATACCTGTTTGCAAAGTTTTTTTTCTGTAATGAGGCACCATTTACCTTCAACTGTAGCACACTTTGAAAATTGAAACCTAAAATTTTTTTGTAGTACAAGTTAGAATTTGTATTTTTTTTACCAGAAACATTTCTGGGTTTTTTGGAAGTTTTTCTGTTGGTTATGTTAAATTACTTGTTATTCAACGTAGATTTGTACAGCACACAGAAAAGTAGTCTTGCACACATTTTGCAGTACACTCGTTGAGTCAATAGTTTTGGTTTCAGTTAATTTCTTGTTATTCTGTTTGTTTTTTCTGTTTATAGTTAAACTCTTACCTCATGTTTTATCTTTTTTAAGTTTATTGAAAAATCGGCCATTAATCTGAAATTGTCTTTCCGACTTGTAGTTTTCAGTACTGTGGCTCAGTAACCAAGTGCTGTATGTTCTTGCAAAAACCATGTTTAAGTTGTGTCTATATTTTATCATCTTGTTTTTTCTTCATGTTCAGTTTTTACATACAAATTAATAATGTATTTTTTGAAAATTCGAAACAGACCACTCATAGATTGTAACATGTTAGCATTGTTTTTCTTTTTACCATTAAGTAGTTTATCAAGAACAAAGAAAATAGATTTGAAAAAAAATATTGAAATTGTATATCTAAAGTATGCCTTCAGAAAAAATAAAATATGTTATTTGTTATATAAAATGTGATGGAAATTTTTGTACCCCAGCTATATTCACATAAGCAAGATAAGGTGAAGACATTTAACTATAAGTTTCAGTTCAACAGTAGAAATAATTGGAAAAGTAACAACAGAATTTTAGCAGTGATGTAAAAGATAATACAGAATATTCATGCATTGAGTAATATTTTATTTTGTTTTAAACATGGTGATGACTTTTTCTGAAATTTAAGTTTGTTAAAACATTAAATTTTAAAAAATGTGTTTACGAGATTTTTTGAAACTGAAGATCATGAACGAAACTATTAATTTAACCTTAACCTTATCTTAACTGATTTAATGATATCATTGTTTAAGATTAGTTTGTTGATAATGTTAAAATTGTACATTTCACTTGTAATTTTTCATTCTTATTGTTGTTAGGCCGGGGTACCTTGTTTTAACAATATACATATATATATATTATGGTTTAATTTTATTGGCTATTTGGTTGCTATGTAAACGATAGAAGTGCTATGTTTATTTTTTCATATAACTAGAATTCTAGATATTCAAGGAATTTTTACCCTGCTTAATACAAGACTGATATTTTTTCCTTTGAAAATATGTTCAAATTTTAAAAGCATTGACACAGATAAATATTAAATCTTTTTTTTAATTTTGATCCTTTAGAGTATGTTGGTTGGCTACTTGTTAAATTGAAAGTTGATTTTGTGATTGAAAAAAAAATAATAGACATGAAGAAGGGTAAGAATTTCTTGGATAACTGGATATTTTAGTTTTATATGCACAGGGAGGCTTGGTATAGAACAAGCAAGGAGGACTCTATTGGAAATTAACTCTAATTGACAGGATTAGTCAATTTGAGAGGTATATCACCAGGTTGAAAGGTCAAACTGATGATATTATTATTTTATTATTATGATGTTTTACAACCTTTTGTTAAATTTTTGTTATTGAAAAGATATATTTATATTTAATAACGGTTATAATAATTTTGGGCAACTGCAATTTTATCAAACCTTGAAAATTATAAAGCAAATTTTAACATTGATATAGATACGGTGTAGTGTTGATGTTTGTCAAAAGAGCTTGGTAGTTTAAAGATGTCAAAATTTGCTTTAGATTTTCACGATGCTGTTATATTCAAGCCACCCTTCATCACTGTAAAAAGGTATATTTATATTTAATTTTTTCATATCAAGAGAGAAATTGGATGTGCATGCTTTTTATGAAGTACTGGTTTGCCTGATTACTGTATCACAGGGTTATACATAAGATAGTTATAATTATACTTTTGGTTTAGTTTGAAATGAGATCAGTTATTAACTTTAGGTTATGTAGCTTATGTAGAATCTAATATGGTAAAAAAATAATTGATATAAAGTTCAAGGTTGTTATAACTTTTAAAAGCAAATATAAAAAAATAAATTTGACACTAACATTTAAAATAAAAGTTTCTTGATTTGAAATGGTTATGATTTATTGAAAATCCTCTTGATACTGTTAAAACATGTCCTTGTATGCACACTGAAAAATATTGGTAAATATACTTGCCATGCATAGTATTAAAGAAAATAGTGCAATAATGATGAAGAATTCATGCACAAAATTATTTTTAACATGTGCAGATTCGGAATTTCATATAAAAATAGAATTAATTGTTTGAATTTGTGAATTACATTCAGAATTTCATATAAAAATATGATTAATTGTACTTGTTTGAATTACAATCTACTAATTGATTGTTTCGTCATTTTACTGTTTTATTTTGTTGAGGAAGCCCTAATCAGTTTTTATGTCTACCAGTACTTTGTTGTTAAACTTCACTTGTTTTATTGTCTCAAGGAATTGTTACTTTGTTATGTAAAACAACGGCATATTATGAAATATAGATTCAATCTTTAGTTTTATTCATTGTTTTTAAAGCCATGTTAGATAAAAAATGAAAACAACACTTCATTAATGTTATCGACTGAATTTCTGGACTTTTACGAGGATCACTCCAAACCGATTTTTTGTAAGCCATGAATGTACAAGAACCAAACAATTGAAGAGATATAGATATAAGGAAGATGTGGTATGAGTGCCAATGAGAAGAATTAAAAACAATTAAAGAGCAATATGACCAAAATGAACCTACAAAACCTGCCAAAGGGAATAGACAACTTTCGAGTTCGATGCATTTCCGTCAAAAACTTTGCTTTTAGTGAACGTCACTCGTGCGTTTAGGTGCGTCGTGACTTTTGTTTCAATGTTGAGCGAGTGGTTGAAAAACTATAAAGCTATATTGCACGAATTATTAGGCAAATTAAATTATCGTAATTGACAATCTGCACCACTGTCATTAGGGAATTGTGATTAAGTACCTACTGAACAAACTTTATTTCTAGTTTATCCTGCACAACGAGGATCACTAAGACGCTTGATGAACATTTATAGTGCAGGGATACAGGCGAGCCCCTCAATCTGGTAAATGACGTCACAAAGGCGCGTATAATTGACGAGTTTTCTCCGGTGATGGATGAACTCGAAAGTGGTCTATTGAAACCTTCATCTATAAATTTATTAAAAGACTAAAATGTGTAAGAAAAAAAATAGTTGAGAAAAATGATTCCATTGTACACAGTGAAAATAACACTTTATTTACCCAATTTCTGGATTTACTTTCATCAGGAACACTTAAACCTAACAATTGAAATCCAAGGAATGGACAAGAGCCAAACACTTCAAAAGCTTTATGAACAAATTGGACCAAAAATAAATTGCCAAATTTATGTAACGGTAAGGTCAACTTTGCCTGTGGGAGTTGGAACCTTGGTTTCTTAATAATTTCTGAATTGATCAACAGAAAACACATCTTTATAAGATAATCTTCATCAGGTTTGCTAATATTTGGAATTATAAATATATATAATGTTTGCCAGGAGAAAAACTAAAAGGGCAAATACAAAACAGCCAATAGGGGTTGCTGTGGATTCATTATTGTTCGTTGGATACAAATTTTCGTGGATTTAGTGGTTACAGTGGAACCACAAACTTCTATGTCCAATGAATTACAAATGTTGCATAGAAATATATCCAGACTTTGGCAAAACCACGAAAAAGACTGATGTAATATGTACAAAATATAATAGTACAGATATTACCAAAATATTGGTGGGCACAACAGCCAACACCAACCTTTCCACTTACAAGTGACTTGAGTGAACTAACCTCATAAAATAAGATGTGGTATGATTGCCAATGACACTAACTCTGCATAAAAAATGAGAAGTTAGCAACTGTATCGTCTTCAAAAATGAGCAAAACTATACCACATAGCAAGCTGTAAAAGAAATTACTAATGAGAACAATTCAAAGGAGAAAACTAAAGGTCTGATCTATGTAAAAATCAATCATTCTGTGAGTATAGCATGGTAATACATAGTCTCCTACTGGTTAAAAATTTATTGTATTACTATTGGAACAAAATTCTTATTTGATCTATAACTTGTCATGGTGTAAACTATATATCAAATATCAAGTCAATATCTTCAAGCATGACAAAAAAATTGTTGTAAACTGATTATTTAACTCTGCACAAAATCACGAGACCGTAAGAAAATTCAAACTTGAACTGTAACTCGTCATGATCTAACTATATACCAATTATCAAATCAATATCTTCAAACATAAAAATAATGTGTGGAAAACTGATTTGCCAGACTGACAGATGGACAAACGGTCGGTAGGGGACTTATAACCAAAAAATTAATATCATATACACAATACAGAAACAAACGACAACCACTGAATTACTGGCTCCTGACTATGGACAGGCATGTACAGAATGTGCTGGGGTTAACATGTTTGTCGTTGACTTTGAATATTGGTAATAGGTCCACTACAGTTCTCTTAGTGTATACATGTATATCTTGACGACTCATGACATTGATCTCTTTGTTAGTTATGAACATTGAGTGTTTCCACTTGGGAAAGTTCGATGAGTTGTAGGTCAACTAAATAAGTTCAATACAGGTAATTTAAATAAAAGATATACTTATCTGATAAAAGTAAAATAACAAAAATACTGAACTCTGACTAAAATTCTAAATTGAAAGTCCCGAAGTAAATGGCAAAATCAAAAGCTCAAACATCATTTGAATGGATAACAACTGTCATATTCGCGACTTGGTATAGAAATTTTCTCATGTTTCTATATGTCGAAAATGATGGATTAAACCTAGTGTTATAGCTAGCTAAACCCCACAGACCACTGAACATACAAAATGATAGTCGGAGTGGGGTATCTGTGTACTATGGGCACATTTATGTTTTTTTATTGCTCTCTTATCAAAGTATATTGATCCATATCTTTTCACGCATATTACATAATGCATCAACTGTCCATAGGGAAAATGTATATTAAGTGTCAAACTGATCTTCAAGTAAACTGAAGGACAAACACACATTAAATGATAGATATGGCAACATTTTTAACCACTTGAAACTAGGTATCAAGACAATGCTCACCTGTTTAGAGCATAACTAATGCTGCATGTACAAGGAAGTGGATGTTAGTGGACTATAATCAGTTCTTATGGAAGGGTGGCACAGAATATTTCTTTTACACAAATTAGAATTGTCTAATATATATGGTATGGCATTGTTCATAGTTGAAGATCATAAAGTAACCTTTAGTTACATCTACATCATTTGGTAGTCTCATTATAAATCACATTCTGTTTAAATTTATAATATGTGAAAATATAAAACTAATAAATGAATCAAATTTTTAAATGGCTGAGTCGCACAGATTTTTTTCTCAAACAATGGTGAATGATCTATAATGAACATTTGAATAGATATAAACATTAAATGAAAAAATTGACAAATAAATATAAACACTTCCATATTTTCAATGGGAGATGCATAATTTCAACATGTGCACAATTTTCTTTTAGGTTTCAGGTTGAAAACTATGAGTTGATCATGTTGATTACACAGAATCTGTCTTTTGTTAATTTTGCAGAACAATGGTGCACAATGGGTTTTGAAAACAATTTATATTTGAACACAATAATTTAATTCCAATCATTTTCATCCGATTCACAAGTGTCACTGTCGTCATTTTTACTGGATTTTTTAAAACCAAAGATTGTCTTTTTAGTTTTGTCTTCCTGTGTACACTGTATTACACCTGAAAATAAAAATACATATACAGTTAAACCATTTCTTTGTTTTTACTCTTCCAAAATAACAAAATGTGATAGCAATTGCTGTATTATCATGTATAAACTACTTGACCAACTCTTGCTGATCTTTTATGGAACCATAACTCTAATTAGAATCTTTTTATAGCACAATTTGATTGTTTTTTCTTTCCATCATTCTTTTTTAACCCTTTCGCCGATGAGTCCCGGTTTACCGGGATTCACGCTTCAGACAGCTGACGATGAGTCCCGTTTTACCGGGATCGGAATACCTCTTTTATATTTCCCGCTCAAAACAGTGCAAACATTTGATGAATACCCGGATGAAAGTGTAAACATGGCGCTTCCGTTTGTTGAAAACCGTGTCAAAATCAGACAATTTTACGGAATTTACGAGAATTTGAAATGAGGGAACATTTTTTTTGAAAGAATATGGAAGAATTGAAGCCAAACTAGTATACTTTTTTGACATAAAATGTCGTTTTATATACAAAACACTTGGAATGGACATCGTTCAGTGTGAAGAATTTGTACAGCCTCATAAAATTTTTCAAATTTTGCCGTTTTGGGTTATAAAATTACGATTTGGGGTCTTAGAGCAGAATTTTGAGAATTTCACCTAGATAATGCCGAAAATTTGAAAATTTGAATATTTTATGAAGAAAAAATTATCAAAACATGAACAAAACTGTGAACATGGTGTTAGTGAATGAAATAAAAACACAAATAACTATAAACAAGTTTTTATTGACATTTATTATGAAGGTCTCCCACTTGAGTAAAAGTAGTCAGGGAAGCCATCGTCTCAGAGGAGCTTCTGTCTGGGCAGCAATCGTGATATGTCAAAAATTATTCAAGTTAATGTTTAGGTCAATTTAAGGGGGCCATTTAATGGTAAGTTTATGATATTTGGCAAGCAGTTTTATTACCATTGGCACATCTCAATCCATGGAGATATTAGGCCCAAACCTTGGTCAAATGAACGGCATGTGCATGTTTTACATGTTGCATATGCAAAACATATCTCTATGTTAACAACTTTATGCTCTTTTAATTCTGAATGAATTTTCAAACATGCTTTTTCTATCACATTTAAATTAGCTCTTAAATACTACATTCAAAAGATAAAAGGGACTTAAAGATGCTGACATAAAAATCTAACATTTTCAATTCATCTGCATTCAAATAATTATTGCAATGTAAAACAATTTTACTATGGTAGTTTGTTCCAAAACAAAACTAATACAATATTTTAGATATGAGCAAAAGTAATAATGAATTTGGTTACACCCTAACAACAAGTTAAAAGTAGTGCATACTTATATGCATACTAAGTAGATGCTCTTTTAAACCTTTGTTGCTTGGATGACTGTGTGTTGATTGCTTTAAGATTTTTATTTTTATCATTTGTTTAATATTAATGTATACCTGTCGCCTCCTTTTATTCATATCTTATGGAAGACTAAATAAATGGAAGATCTGCATAAGATATTTTACCTGATATGCCTAACAGGCCTTCTAGTGTACTTGTCTGGAAATCATCTGTGTTTCCCAACTCTTCAAAACCAGTAATCCTGTAGGATAAAAAATGTACTGAAAGTAATCTTACTTGGTGATTTTAGAATATGTAAATCCAATTTGATCAAATACATGCATGCATGATAATTGATTGTTTGTTTACGATGGTGAATACTTGAAGGAACAAATAAAATTGTGCTATTATTTCTAATTTTTCACCTTTACAAATGTGTTACAATTCAGTGTGAATCATCCCGAAACCAACTCTAAAAGAATCCATAGGGTCTTCTCCTTCCATGTATTTGCTATTTGCATAAGTTTCATTCCAACCATCAAGCAAAGGAAAGTCCAAGTTCAATAATTTTTACAATTTTTTGTTCTGTTTTTAGTAACAGTGGCCTTGGCTGTTGTCCCTTATATCAATGGACTTCTTCTCCTAGCAACAGGGCATAAACAGCAATGAAGAAATGAAGTCTATCAGACTTTTAAATTTGTATCTTGAAACACAAAATATTTGTTATATTATAGCCTTTAATTGACTATTTTCATATTACTGACTTTTGACTCCAGTTTATATTATTTTTCAACAGGTTACCTACGACATCCTGGGGTTGAAGTCATAAAACTTTGCTCAGTGCTCGGAGCACAAAAATCATGCTCGAAACATGAAATCCTGCATTTTGATTGGTTGATTTTCGAGTATGAGTACAAAATCGTGCTCGAAAGTTTTATGACCACAAGGCCCGGCCTCACAGTCATAAAACTTTCGAGCATGATTTTTTAACTCAGACTCGAAAATCAACCAATCAAATTGCTGGATTTCATGTTTCGAGCATGAGTTTGTGCTCCAAGCACTGAGCAAAGTTTTATGACTTCAACCCCAGGTACTCTGTCAATTAAGAGCAAGGTAAAGAAGTAACATCAAGCTTTTAATCTGTACAATTCTTTGGGAAAATAAACTGCTCCATAATTTCTTTACACGACAAACTGATTGGAAAATAGTAAAATTTCCCCTAAAAACTACACTGAAAAGTCTGATTAAATGTTTGATTTGTCTTATTATGACTACTCTTAATTGAATGAGTACCAGGATGTCGTAGGTACATTTTTTTTTGTAACTTGTCGAAAAATTATATAAACTGGAGTCGACAGTCGGTAATATGAAAATAGTCTATTCAAAAACAATCTGTTTAAACATTATTATACATACTTGTCAACAACCTGTCCATTTATAAAGCAGAATACAGCTGGCAATGTTCTTATCTTTAATTTTTCAACGAAAAACTTGCAAATATCAACATTGATCTTGGCAAACTTTGTCTCAAAATGTTTGGTAGCAAGTGCCTGTAAAAAAGATAAATATATATAACATTTATTCCAATAGTGTTGTTATAATACCCACTAAGGAACATCTACTGAAATCACTGATTGTGGCCTCCCTTTGTTTTTTTCCAGAGACAGAAATAGACAGAATCTACAGACACTCATTTCTGAAAAAATTACCTTAATGCCGTCTCATATTAAGGTATAACATTAGTCTATTTTTCACATCAAAGGTTCTAAAAAAAGAGTTAACAAATGACTTCACAATATATGTTTTTATGCATATTTTTTTTTCAAATACGAAAAAAAAATTCTAAAATTGTGTGTGTCTACCAGCTCAAAACATTGAGGTTCCATTAGTGAACAAACCTCTCACCCTCAATATATGTAAAAGGGAAAAGATCGTTGTGAAATAAAGCAGAACAATTAAAAAGTTTTGGATCCAGGATAAAAAAAATATTAAAATCAACCTATACACATACATGTACTTTAACTGATATAAGACATGAGTACCAATGTCATGATTGTGAAAAAAAAAAAAATTTGTACTAAATCATTGCAATAATTATTGATATACATGTACTAATTTTTTACCAATCTTGGGTTTCTAAATAAATTGAAATTTTAATAAATACAGATGAAGTTTCAGAAACAAGTTGTGTTTTTGCACACGTCAAAGCTACTACAAGTAACAACATACTTCTAAGTGTGTATCCATTATTGCACATCTTCTAAAATCTGAATGATAAAAATGAACAATGCACTTCTTTTCTGTTGTGGTGAGGTCTAAAAACTTTTTCTCTTCTGTTATTTCTCTGAAAAATAAGATAAACCGGTAAAAGTCATTTTTTAATGCAGATTTGTGTAACACACCTGTCGTAATGCAAAAGGAACAATTCTGTAATAATTTGTATACAATGACAGTGATTACCATGAAAAACAAAGATATAAATACCCAATTCTAAAAATGCCTCCACTCTGACTTAGTCTCTGTATACTTTTATTTCACATTCTAACTCATAAATTAAAATTTCTTTTCACTTATTTTTTTCTCAATATTTTTGTTTTAAACTTAAAAATCTCATCTGTCCACTTTTATTACTCTTTAAACTTTTGCAATCTTTGGAAGGAAATACACTGACTGTTCAGAAATAGGATGTTTTTTGGGGAAAAAATCTGAAAAATTGCGAATCTGCATGATTTTCATGAGTGTAAAATTGTGTAGTCAGATTATATTTTCAATTAATGAAAACCCTGAACAAAGCTTAATATTTATTCAAATTTTCAATATTGTTGATGCTAAAATTTAATTGAATACATATTCATTTCAGGTTTGTATGTTATATTATCCTTACGTATATTGACCATGTTGTTTTTCTTTCATTTCATTAAGATTAACAGCATGTTTTTTCAACATATCAAGACGTGCTTCTCTTATATAGGCAGGAATTTCTGCATTTTCTAGTTCATCCAGCAGTTCCTGAAACAACAATACAGATTTTATTTCACTGCATACAATAATTGAACATGAAGAGAAAAAGTAAAAGCTAATTTGGTACACTGTCTTAAGACAGTACACATAATGGTATATCCTAGTCTGTCTGTCCATATGTCATTACTTCGTACAAAAGCCTAAATGTTAACATAAAAATTATCATTAGGATTGACTGAATGAAAAAGCTTGCTTTCAATTTGACAATTTCCAATTTTGTCATTTTAGAGTAACAGTGTAAAATGTTGTTGACAAAACAAGCATCTTCTTTGTCCCCAATTGTTGTATGGAAGGCTATTATACCCCATTTTCTTTCTTTTCTATTATGGTCTTTATGGAGTTTTTGAGAACAGGGAGATATATATATATATATATATATATACAACTCGTCTAAACATCAACCCAACAATGTTAGATCTGTAAATTTGCTTTCGCAAATTTTTGGTTCTTCCCTCGCCGGGATTCGAACCCATGCTACTGTGATATCGTGACACCAAATCGCCTGCACTGCAGCCGTCCCGCTAGACCACACGACCACCTGGGCTCTCAAAAAAAGAGCTTTCGCTGGCCATGTGTTACCTTTCCACGTCAGTTTTAATCTAGCGGCGTACTACAGTACATGATATATAAGGCATGAAGATGTTATTGTTACAGATCAGCTAAATTATCTATAGTAAAGGATCCTACAAATTAATGTAAGATACAGTCACAGAAAATAATTATATTCATAAGTACGTCTGAGTCAGTGACAACCCTACAACAGATGTATCCATCGGATCGCCATCAATGATGGTAATACATGGCTGTGTACATAATGTATATACAACTCGTCTAAACATCAACCCAACAATGTTAGATCTGTAAATTTGCTTTCGCAAATTTTTGGTTCTTCCCTCGCCGGGATTCGAACCCAGGACTGGACAGAAATATATGCAGTAGTATCATGAGCATAGGACAATTCTGCAGTTAGTTCATATTCATAACCCAATGTTTTCATGACAAATACTACACATGTTTATATATTAGCAAAACTGTAAAACAGATCTCTTAGACATGATATAGCATGCTTGCCTTGATTTCACAAGGTTGTTGTGTCATGGAATAGAAGTTCCTTCATAATATAAGTTCCAAAAGGAAAAAATATTTTGGAATATTATTTCCACAGGAATAAATATTACAGTATATGTTCCTAACGGAATAAATGGTATAGAATATTTGTTTCAACAGGAATAGATATTATGACAATGTTAATAAAGTTTTGTTAGGCATAAGAACATAATGTAATGTGTCCTGGTAGGGTGTTTTGTTTTCATGTGATTGCCTTGTGAAGTAGCACGTTTAAAATCCAACTCTGTCTAGTACTATAAAAAAAAGGGTTCAAATTAAAAACACCATACGTATACTCTCATCTCTACACGCATGCAGTGCTCTAGCTAAAAATCAAAAGGGGCAGGGTGCAAGTGGAGGGCAGGGCACTTTTTATGATAAGAAAAGGCACTGCTCATTTTTTTGTCTACGTTTCCGTGTGTATCACGAGTTAACGAATCTCTTTTCTTTTTTTTACTGTATATGTTGTTTTTTTTAAATAAAGATGCTTTTCAACTATAGTCTTTATTTCATTGTTTGTGTAGTTTAAATGATATAGTACATCTTCATCAACATATTATGTTTTTTACAGTTTAACTTCACTCTACCCATTATCAAAGAATATGTGAGGTTTTTTTTTGGTTTTTTGTATCTATGTAGGAATTGTAGCTTTAAATACATCATATTAATTGAAATATATATGGTGGTGTTTAACGACCTTGACTGGCTATACAGCCCTCGCAAGGTCAGGTTAACTGAAACTGAGAGCATTACTAATTTAATAATGTTTAGAACATGGATTGCTAAAAGTATAATTATCAAGTAGAAATTGCAATATATATTTTTTAATATGTTCAAAGACAGTTAATATCTTTAAGGTAACATTATTATGTTATTATATATTCAATTGGTAATTTATTCCTTTTTTTGATACTAGATAATATTTTTAGAGCACAAATTTGTAATAACCTAAAACAGGGGAAGTAACTCCAAAATCAATTTCCACCACGTTTGGGTTAATTAAAAACTGTGCTTGTCGCTAACAAGTTGAGATGGAAGGCATTTCAGTAAAGGCATATTTTTATTTTGATTACTTAAATTCAATTCTAAAGTCATGAAAGTCTTCATTTATATACGCTCTTCCATTGTGACTTGGAGATCGAAAATGCCACCCAAGCTAAACACACTCAATGACACATTCATCAAAAGTATGACAAAAAGATACATTGTCCTAATTAAATTACCTAGTTATTAACACCTTTGAAGTCTTTATCATTGTAATTGATTGTAATGACATGATTAACCTGGGGGGCAATCACACAGGTGTCATATATATGTAATTAACTTGGAGATCAGAAATCGATGAAACAAAATTTTACCAAAACGGCACAAGATAATTTGGGAAAAAGACGTCAGGGCAGAAGGGCACGGATGAAGGCACCCAGGGCGCTGCAGAGGGCACCCAGGGCGCGGCTGAGGGCACCCAGGGCGCGACGCCCTTCTATTTTGGGCTAGCGAGACCACTGGCATGTAATATTTGCCTCGGAATAATATAAACTAAATCCTAAGCATTATCCAAATGTTTAAATTTTTAATTTCTTAAAACAACTCAGTATAAGTTTTAGACAGAAAAGCAAGAATATTTTGTTATTATAAAATACTTCATGATAAACCACCAAGTGGATGATGTTGCCCTTTTGATATACATCATGAGTTAATGTTGCTTTTCATCCCTGTTCAAAGAAGGAAAACGTTGTACTAGGGGTTTCTGATCCTGGATCCCACTTACTGTTTTGTCAGATTCCCAAATCCCACTTACACCACTTACACTATGAACGTAAGCAATTTTCAATTTTTTGTAATTTCCTACTAGACTTTATTTCCCGTTTTCAAGACACAATAATTTGACTTTCAGGTGTCACACTTACAAAAATCGGCAATCCCATGTCACGCTTAGATCCCAATAAGACCCAGTATGTACCTGCATGAGGACTTAATTTAAAATTAATATAAACAATAAAGAAAAATAGTCTGTAGAATCACATATATAAATTCTTAATTCCCTAATTTTGGTGAATTACCACAAAAGTTCACTTTCTTTAAGACAATAAAAAATCAACTGATTTTGATGAATCACACTATTTTTTTTCAAAAATTAAGGATAACAAGAATAATTTGAGACCTATGACAAATCACGATAAAAAAATTACTAATTTGATGCTTACAGTTGTGATGATTTTGTATCTATGTTTAAATTGTTTATATTGGTTACAGTTCAACAGAAGCCTTATTGTATATATTTGTATAATACTTTAATAAACATAGAAAAGAGTAAGATGTTTCGCGGGTAAACTTTGGGTCAGGTCGAATGTAAAGGGGTGTTCCTTATGAAAGTCAGATACGAGTAAAGATACACTTTGTTAGAACACCCCTCCTTCAAGAATGGTACAGCTCCCATCGGGGTATATAAGCTGGAGAGATTCCTAGCTCAGGGTCGGTTGTCATAAGTCTTCGGAGACATAAGACCAAGCTACGGTACGTCGATATTCGAGATCGCTGTCTCGTATTTATAAGGTATTATAGTTATTATTACTAAGTGTAATAAAGAACAGGTCGGTGCCTGTTATAAATACGGACTTGTACATTTACAAGCGGAACCGTATTGTACCGTATAGGACAAGTGTGAGTCTGTGTGACCACCTTGTAAAGTACATAATTGTACAAGAGGAACAAAGACAAGTGTGTAAACTTGTAGGGTGCATTATTGTACCAGGAGGACAAGTTTGTTCCTGACCTAGGACAAATTTGTAATAGTACAAATTTGTACCAGTTGTGTGTATATATATATATATATATATATTAAAGTAGAATAGTTTATAGATAGTTTATTAAAGATTGCAAAGAGCAGTTGTACATATTTTGGTTCATTGACGTATATATTTGAATAAAGATTATTTGTTATATGTTTTGTAAATAGAGCAATTTTGGATCCAGTATCAAACTGGTAACGAACACATTCTAAATTGAAATAGACACGCTTACCCTGTGTACACGTTACATAATTTGGTGGCTAGCGCTGGGATCCAAATAGTTCATTTTTAAATCCATAGTGAAAGATTATATATCCAAATTTGATCATCTTATAAACTTATATCCAAACTGTCTTGTGAGAATTTACTGTTCACTTTTGCACAGATCGTTTTTGTCCAAACTGTTCACTTTTGCACAGATCAAAATTGTCCTGTTAACGTTTTAAATTTCCCACGGTTAAGTTACGATTATTATTTACATTAGGGATTAACGAGCGATAGTGGTGCAGGCAATTTTTTGATTGACATTTATTACGTTGTACATTTATGACATTGTGTTGATATTATTATATTGTGAATGCATAGTTATATCGAAAATTAAAGTACAAAAATGTCTTTTGACGACGAATTGACAAAACAAATTGAAGGTATGGAAGAGACAAGGTATAGAAACAGTTTTGTTTCGTCTACACCTAAAGATCAGGGTGTTCGTCCAAAAGATACTTTTATAAAAAGAAATGATTCGGGTCTGGGATCAAGAGGGTCCTCATTGTCAAGGAAGGGAGATAATGAAAAAGTTGATTTACCAACATTCAACAACCCGAATATGCACAAAACTGTTAAATTTTCCCAAATTAATTTAAAGGAAGGGGACACTTTGCCTTTACCCATAGATAATAGTTACATTAGGGAAAAAGACAAAACTGACAAATCAAAGTACCGACATACTGGTAACACAGATAATTCTGGTGTGAAAATTAAACCATGTCAATATAACGGTAGCACATCATGGATGGACTATTTGTCCCATTTTGAAATGTGTGCACTTGTAAATAATTGGTCGGAAAACCAAAAAGGGTTATATTTGGCGGTATCGTTAATGGGACAAGCACAAGCTGTACTTGGAGATTTACCAAGTGAGAAAAGACAAAACTTTTCTGATTTAGTCAGCGCACTTGAAGAGCGATTCGCGCCTTCTAGTCAAACTGAGTTATATAGAGTTCAGTTTAAAGAGAGACGTCAAAAAGCCAGCGAATCACTGCCCGAATTAGGCCAGTCAATTCGGAGATTGTCCAACTTGGCATATCCTACTGCCCCATTAGACGTACGTGAAACTCTCGGGAAAGAGCAGTTTATTGACGCGCTCGTAGATTCAGAAATGCGGCTTAGAATAAAACAATCGCGACCGAAAGGTTTAAATGATGCCGTGAGACTTGCCGTTGAATTAGAGGCGTACAATAAAGCCGAAAATAAAGCAAGAGAGGGACGAGGTTATTTACGTCAAACTATGAACGATGACGAGTTAGGTAGGGAAGAAAAGATTACAAAAAGTGACATGCCAACAACTGACATGGCATCATGGATGCAAACAATGGAGAAAAGTCTAAGTACTCTCACGACTGAAATAGCAAAATTAAAATCTAGTGGTACAAATGAGGGATCTTCTTATGCTAAAACTAGATATACCCAAAGTAAGAGGACAAATAAGGGTTGTTACAATTGTGGCAAATTTGGTCATTTAGCAAGGGACTGTCGCCTACCCCGAAGAAATCAGAACAATTATAATGGAAATAAGGGGGATGGGTCTGTAAAAACATTAATGAAAACTAGGAAACAAAATAACCGTAAGACAAATGAAGGTGCGGTTACAACAGCATCTGAAGATGCTGGTATGTATGTCAAACTAAATGTAGGAGACATTGAAGCCAAGTTTGTGGTTGATACAGGAGCAACTTTGACATTGGTATCTTCCAAGTTATACGATATGTTGACTCCATTAGATAAATCATATCTAAGCGAAGTTAAGACAACTGTTAGGTCAGTGTGTGGCAATAAGCTAGAGCTTCGTGGAAAAGGGAGGTTCAATCTGCATTTCGGTCCAAATATGTTGCAATCTGAAGCTGTTGTGACTGATCTGCAAGTTGATGGTATACTTGGTTTAGACTTCATGAAACGACATAATTGTTTAATTGATGTTAAGAATGGGCACTTTTGTATTGGGGATTTTAAGGTAGATTTGTGTTTTCAGGGATCAATAGGCTGTTACCGAGTGGTTGCTTCAGAAGCGGTTGTTATACCGCCAAGGTCAGAAATTGTCATTAATGGCACGGTTTGCTTAGCAGAAGGTCAGAAATTACCTGCTGACAATGCTTTGTTAGAAGCAAATGAGCATGCAGGGAAAGACTACATTTTAACTGCTAGAACGTTGGTAAGGTCAGGCGAAAAAGTCCCTGTTAGATTAATGAACACAGAACTAGATCCTAAGACAATCTATCCTGGTACAACTATAGCCCAAATGTCTGGTGTTGAACAAGTACTAGATGGTAATATTAGTTCAAATGAACAGAAACATGACGGACTTAGACCAGATTTACAAGATCTGTTAGACAGGACATCAGATGAATTGACTTCGAAAGATAAACAAAAAGTAAAAGCTTTGTTGATAGAAAATCAGAACTTGTTTGCTTCTTCTGATGTTGACTTGGGAAGGACCAATCTTGTAAAACACGAAATCAATACGGGAAACGCAAGGCCATTTAAAGAACCACCTCGTCGTACACCTTATCATTTGAACAAGGTAGTAAATGACAACCTTGACAAAATGTTACAAAAAGGGATTATTGAACCATCCCACAGTCCCTGGGCGGCAGGGATAGTCTTAGTAAAGAAAAAGGACGACAGTTATCGCTTTTGCGTAGATTATAGACGCTTAAACAGTGTGACCCTTAATAAAGACGCGTATCCTTTACCGAGGATTGACGATTCGTTAGATCATTTAGCAGGAAATAAATGGTATAGTACTCTGGACTGTTGTTCAGGATATTGGCAGGTGGAGCTGGCCGAAAATGACAAACACAAAACCGCTTTTGCAACGCGAAGGGGTTTATTTCAATTTAGAGTCATGCCGTTTGGGTTGTGTTGCGCTGCACAGACATTTGAGCGATTGATGGAAACCATACTAGCTGGTTTGCAGTGGGAAACATGTCTGGTTTACATTGACGATATAATCGTTTTTGGAAAAACACTAGATGGTATGCTTGATAATTTAAGAGACGTTTTTGCTAGGCTTAAATCGGCTGGTTTAAAGCTGAAGGCGAAGAAGTGCACCTTGTGTACCACCAAGGTTCGTTTCTTAGGACATATTGTCTCTGAGGAAGGAATTTCCACTGATCCCGATAAGATTAAAGCTGTTAAAGAGTGGCCCACCCCTACAAATATAACCGAAGTTCGTTCCTTTTTAGGTCTCTGTGGGTACTACAGAAAATTTATCAAAAACTTTGCCCACATTGCTAAACCATTACACAAAATAACAGAGAAAGAAACAAAATTTGTTTGGAAGTTAGAATGTCAAGAATCTTTTGATCAATTGAAAGGCAAGTTAATAAACGCACCAGTTCTTGCATATCCAGATTTTAATAAAGAATTCATTTTGGATACTGATGCAAGCAATTTGGCAGTCGGAGCTGTCTTGACTCAGAAATCTGATGAAGGGCTTGAACATGTTGTGGCTTATGCTAGTCGTACACTCTCAAAATCAGAACGAAAGTACTGTGTGACACGCAAGGAATTGCTTGCTGTGGTTTGTTTTGTTAAACATTTTAAACCATACCTCTACGGTAGAAAATTCACGGTTAGAACTGATCACGGATCATTAAAGTGGTTGCTTAACTTTAAGAACCCAGAAGGACAGATAGCTAGATGGATAGAGACATTAGGATCATTTGAGATGCAAATTCAACATCGACCAGGAGTGCAGCATAGGAATGCAGACGCACTTAGTCGCATTCCTTGTAAACAATGTGGTTATCATTCTGGTTTAGAAAAAGAGACTGAGACTAAAGACCAATATGACACTGTTAATGCTATCACCCGTTTTGATGATAGTAATGACAAAGATGATGACAGTGAAGATCATGATCTGTCTTTAAAGGAAATTCAGAATAATGATCATGACTTGAAAATAGTGACAGAATGGGTAGAAAAAGATGAACGTCCTGATTACAAAGATATTTCTGATAAGGGATTTTTCTTGAGATCACTTTGGAATCAATGGAACAACTTAGAGTTAAGAGACGGACTTGTTTACAGACGATTTGAAGACCCTGTAACCAAAACTGTAAAAATGCAGGCTATCATTCCTTTATCAGAACGCAAAAAGGTATTACAATTTTCACATGATGATAAATGTTCTGCTCATTTGGGTATCCATAAAACTTTGGCAAAAATTAGACAATCTTATTATTGGCCTGGATTACAAAATGACGTCAGGACTTACATAAACGGATGTGACAAATGTGCAAAGCGAAAAAGTCCACAAAAGTCCAAAAGAGCTCCAATGGCTTTAGTTGAAGCTAATGGACCAATGGAAAGGATAGCTACAGATATCCTTGGTGAGTTGCCAGAAACAGAGGGTGGTAACAAATATATCTTGGTAGTTTCTGACTACTACACAAAGTGGACGGAATCTTTTGCCATGCCAAATATGGAAGCCAAAACTGTGGCTAAGATAATAGTTGAAGAAGTTATAGTAAGATTTGGTGTTCCTCATTGGATACACTCAGATCAAGGCAGGCAATTTGAAAGTTTGTTGTTTCAAGAGATGTGTTGTATTCTAAACATTAAGAAAACACGTACCACTCCATATCATCCAAAATCTGATGGTATGGTGGAAAGGTTTAATAAGACTCTTGCAACAATGTTAAGTTCATTTGTGGAACAAAATCAGAGAGACTGGGATGAATACATTCCTTTTGTCATGATGGCATATAGGGCATCAGAGCATGAGACGACTGGACAAACGCCAAATAGTCTCATGTTAGGTAGAGAATTATCAACCCCTTTAGACATTATGTATGAAATGCTACCATCAGTTAAAGATATTCCTGCACATAAGTGGGCTTGGGAGCTTAAGGAAAAGTTAGAAATCTCCCACAGTTTTGTCAGAGGTAAAATAAAAGGGCAAATGCGAAGACAGAAACACTATCACGACCTCAAATTGTCATACCAAAATTTCAGAAAAGATGACGAGGTGTATGTTTATTTCCCAGTTAAGAAACCTGGGATGTCTTCAAAATTGACTAGTTTCTGGAAAGGTCCTTTCAAAATTCTCGACAAATATGGTGACCTTACATATAAAGTTGACTGTGGATACAGAGGGAAACCACAAGTCATACATGTCGACAGACTTAAGAAAAAGAACAAACAGACATTAAGGACAGAATCGGATAATAACACTTTTGTCCCATTAGGTAGTGAAAATGATATAGCTGAAAATGACACTATAGAGACTCCTTATTCTCAAGACATTGTTGTTAACGAGTCAACGTTGCCTGTTGAAGAAACTCAGGAAATTAGTGATGAAGGGCGCCGTCCAAGGCGAAAACCAGCTTGGATGGCAGATTATGTTGTTAAATAGATTTTGTACATTTATTTGAAGTATGTGTATATAGTATGTCTATGTTTTATCCGTTTGAAACATGTTAAAGATAGTTTTAGACATGCGGGACGCATGTGTTTTTGAGGCGTGGGTTATGTGATGATTTTGTATCTATGTTTAAATTGTTTATATTGGTTACAGTTCAACAGAAGCCTTATTGTATATATTTGTATAATACTTTAATAAACATAGAAAAGAGTAAGATGTTTCGCGGGTAAACTTTGGGTCAGGTCGAATGTAAAGGGGTGTTCCTTATGAAAGTCAGATACGAGTAAAGATACACTTTGTTAGAACACCCCTCCTTCAAGAATGGTACAGCTCCCATCGGGGTATATAAGCTGGAGAGATTCCTAGCTCAGGGTCGGTTGTCATAAGTCTTCGGAGACATAAGACCAAGCTACGGTACGTCGATATTCGAGATCGCTGTCTCGTATTTATAAGGTATTATAGTTATTATTACTAAGTGTAATAAAGAACAGGTCGGTGCCTGTTATAAATACGGACTTGTACATTTACAAGCGGAACCGTATTGTACCGTATAGGACAAGTGTGAGTCTGTGTGACCACCTTGTAAAGTACATAATTGTACAAGAGGAACAAAGACAAGTGTGTAAACTTGTAGGGTGCATTATTGTACCAGGAGGACAAGTTTGTTCCTGACCTAGGACAAATTTGTAATAGTACAAATTTGTACCAGTTGTGTGTATATATATATATATATATATATTAAAGTAGAATAGTTTATAGATAGTTTATTAAAGATTGCAAAGAGCAGTTGTACATATTTTGGTTCATTGACGTATATATTTGAATAAAGATTATTTGTTATATGTTTTGTAAATAGAGCAATTTTGGATCCAGTATCAAACTGGTAACGAACACATTCTAAATTGAAATAGACACGCTTACCCTGTGTACACGTTACACAGTATTAGACAATGACCAAGTGATGCCTGATGGTATAAAAGGGAATTCATACCCTCTTATATTTGTTAATATTTAACACCTTGGTTTGTGTTGTCAAATTGACCTTTACAATGTCCATCAGTTTAAAAAATTTACAGATATGATGCCGACCTTTGTCAAAATAAGTACAGAGAATACATGACAGAATTATTTGTTAATTAATAAGTATCTTTGTGATGGTTTTCCCTTAGAAACACAGTTCTTCTCGAATATTCTATTCCAAAATATATATATGAAATTAAAGGAGCAGACTTAATATAAAATAAGTCAATTATTTTTCATGTTATAAGCAATCAAACCTCTTCTGCTAAAGCCTCATCATTCAAAATTTCCTCAGCTCTAGAACTTGTTGTCGCCATTTTCAGTAATATAAACAATCTGTAATCGAGATCTTAGGAACGTTATATGTAACACATATTGACAAGCACTGACTTGTTCCGAAATTGAAAGTAGAACTAAATTTAAAGATTTTGAGGAACGGAGACGAAAACTAGTATGAACTCGTCCCAAT
Source organism: Mytilus galloprovincialis (assembly GCF_965363235.1). Classification (NCBI taxonomy): domain Eukaryota; kingdom Metazoa; phylum Mollusca; class Bivalvia; order Mytilida; family Mytilidae; genus Mytilus; species Mytilus galloprovincialis. The sequence goes on from NC_134844.1 coordinate 43,765,938, forward strand.
AGAAATTATCGTCCTTTTTCTTTTGCTTCTTTCACGATTAGTCGAAATGTTTAAATGTTAGATCATTTAATTTTTATTTTTATACATTTAAACAATCTGAGTATTACTATGCATACTGTTAACTTATGTAGCGTTAGACTGAGATTGATCATTTAGAAGTTTTTTTTCTTTCATATTTATCCCCAAAGAAACCCCTTTCAGTGCGTTGGGTATTCTTGTAAATTAATCTTGTTAATGATTTGCTCTTACATATAGTTGATATTCATTCTTCCCCCTCTTTCTACAAAAAGGACGAAATATGGTATATTCGGAAAGATGTAACTAGTTGTTCTGTTCCGCCAGAACTATTCAACTATAGCTACATTGTTCCGGGACTTTTCAACTAGCTACTTTTTGCTCACTTTTTTCCGGAACTTTTCGACTGCACTGTAATCTGTAATCTGTAATCGTAGTTCTGCCAATCAAGGCACACCTCCATTCACACAGAGAAAAATGTCAATATGCAATATAACACAATACAACGCGCATCACTTCATATATTAAAATATAAAAAAAAATTGTCACCTCAAGAATTTATGTTACATACACAAATAAAACATAAGAAAAATCTTTGATAGAAATAAAACTAAATGTTCTTTGAATACAAAAACAACTCATTCTGGGACCATGTGTGCCCGTTATGTACTTGCAAGGCCAATCTTTCTAAATTACACTATTAAGCAATTAGAAGTTAGATTTTCTACTGCCTTGCTTATCTATATTAGCTAATAAAGCATAGCGTTTGTTATGCATATTATAAAGCAACTGTCAACACAGGGGTTCCAAAATGTTACTGGTTTCCTCAAAAACAGCTCTGTTTGCATTAATGTCTACATAACAGAACGGATTGATAATTAGTTGGATAAGATCAATTGGAAACGAAGTTGCAACTTTGGCTAGGATCAGGCTTCCATTATCTAAGATCTTTGACAAAAGTGGTATTCTTGTCTCTTCTAACTTTTCACACAATAGAATAAAATGTTCCACCGTTTCATCCGCTTTACCACAGAGTTTACAAGTTGGACTTATATAATTGTTCTTTGAAAATGATGCCTTGTGGGTTTGTAGGATATAGTTCCCAGTTGAAATTTTAAGACGTACAGGAATTTTTCTGATGTCCTTTAGATTTGCATTAACTGATATAGCTAAAGGATGTACGGATCCAATATTATATTTATGGTCCATAAATTTAAGAGTTGAGTAACCTTTTGACTCATCAGTAATTTTAGATGTCCAATAGTCATGAATTTTGGATTTAACTAGCTTTTTTCATTGGAATTTTGATAACGGATTGTTTAAATATGCATATAAGTCATTAATTTCATATTTTAAACATAATTCCTTGACTTCAATAAACTAGCTGCAACTATTATGGGGTTTTATCTGTAACTGTCTTTCGGCTAGCCGCCATTCAATTGAATCACAATTCGCTCTAGATATGTTTCCAAAAAGATTGATAGCTTTGACATGGATTTCAGCTTCTATAGGGAGTAAACCAGATAAAGTATAAACTGCAGAATCTGCTACGTTGGAATTTAAAGAAAGAATTTGTTTGATCCATTTTTTATATTGAATAGATATATTATTTAGTATTTTTCCTTTAGGTAATAAAATTTCCAAACCATAAGTTAATATTGGCAGAATATATGTTCTTATCAATGCTATTGAAGTTTTACTATCAAAACCATTCTCTCCATGGAGGCCTGTACCCATTAAACTGTACATCGCTCTACGTGCTTTCTTTATATTTTCATTTACTGTTTTTCAGCAGAATTTTTGTCAGATTTTTTAATTCCTATGTGTGAGGCGTTCGAAACAATTGGCATGTTTTTTCCATTTAATTTCCAAAATCCATCTTCAATTTCATAAAATTTGCGGCATGTTTTTACTGGAATAATAACGCTTTTTGTAATAAATACCCTTCTCTTTTGCTAAAATCCAAAGCAATGTTAATCATGGCACTCGGAATAAAAACAACTATTTGGAAAGTTCCATTGGAACGAAATAACTAGTTGAAAAGTTCCGCCTGAACAAAGTAACTGACAGAACATAGTAGCTGTTACATATAAACAGACACGAAGAAAGATGCCTTTTTCAATCGTTTCGCCCCTGTGTTTTTATTGGATCATTTCAAAATCCCCTTTTTCTTTTGGCTCTGTATTGTTAATATATTATAAAAGATGTCTAGAGGAGCGTGTTGGTTCATGGTGCTAGGTAGTAATAACTAATATACTATAAACCACAAGAGTAGCCTACATGCATGTATATGTATAAGCTTACTGGAATGAAAGAGTACAAACTGGCGTTCAATAAGACAGATTAGATGTATGAAGGCAATTACCCAATGAACACATCAAATACGTATTCTTTCATTGATTTGATAAACAATGTCTTATTTTCTAATTTCACAATCAACCTCCAAGAATAGATAAACTCAACACTATTAAACATGAAGATGTGGTATGATTGCAAATTAGTCAACTCTCCTTTCGAGACCAAATTACAGACAGTGGCGAATCCAGTCATTTTTATTAGGAGGCACTGACTGCCTATTAGGGATCAGCTCCAGTCATGCTTCAGTGATTCTCTGTATAATAAACCACATTTCCCAGACAGGGGGACCGGACCCCTCCCCTTAATCAGCCCATTACAGAAGTTAACAACTCAGTATACCTTATAGGTCATCGTACAGCCTTCAACAATAAGCAAAACTAATATACCGCATAGTCAGCTATACTGATAATATTAATAATAATAATAAAAAAAGAAATGACAAATGTAAAACTGCCTGAAATCAAGCGAGAAAACTAATGGCCCGAATTATATACCAAAAGACTAGATATATCTTGTACCCAGTCAGACGAATTTCTTTAATGACGAGTCAGGCTATAACCAAGTCAACCTACTAATATCTACTGTTAAAAGTTAGTGTCCAATTATTTTAATATCTTCTGTACCGACGTTGAAGTCCGACTACTGCTATCTATTGTACCAAGCCACACTACTAATATCTTGTGTAGCAAGTCAGGCTATAAGTTCTATGATATATCTTCAAGGCAAGTCAGACTTCTATCATTTTAATATCTTCTGTACCAATTAAGTCAGACTACTAATAACTGTTTAACTACTAAAATATCGTGTACCAAGTCAAACTTCTCATTATGTACCAAGCCCAGTCAGAATATTATATCTTGTACCAAGTCGGACTACTATAACAGCTTTTGTACCAATTCCGACTATTTTTTAGGGACTTATCATTCTTTATCTGGGAAGGGGGGCTGGTCAAAATACAGGGGGGATCAGGTTTTTTTCTGTATGTGGAAAAGGGGGGTTCAGAATTTTTTATGTATTCAAAGTGAGGGATCAATATTTGTTATACATGGAAATAAGTATTTCACATACTTCAAGAGACAACATGTCAAGAAGAACATTACAACAGTCAAATCGAAATATATTTTTATAGCACCATTCATATACAATTAATTATAAATAAAACATCACAAGACTTTAGTGATGTAGGAAGCTGCATATGTGTTTCATAATCCTAATAATTCAGTCGTTATACATGTATTTCACTCACTTTGATCACTAAATTAACAAGCATCACTGCCAAGTTTTGTTTTAATCAGCTTAATAGTTTGAGATAAATCAAGAATAAATTAAAACGAAATCTACAGCAATTTGTGCAAAATTTTGTCCAAAAATACAAAGCATGCCGAATCATGAAAGAATATAGTGTAGAGCAATAAATTCTCCAATAAATGATTAAATATTCATCTAATCTGCATACAAACAGTTGATTATTGATACACAAGATGATTCTGATGATGAACACCACTAATGTATCCTTTTGTTTTCATTACAAGATCCCTTTGGGTCCATTTAAACCTCTTACTCCCGCAAAATTTGTACTTTTTAGGCTAATAAATCAAAACTTTTGAGGTTATATTGTACTATCACACATTTATGAATGAATGAACTATCCATATAAAAGTCTAGGGACTCAATTGACATTTCAATAAGGCCTTACGTAAAACTTAAGTTTAAGCAGCATTCAAGAGAGGGACATATAATAGATTCATCTTAGTAAATAATGTGTTGTTACTGTTTCAAAAAGTTATTTTTTAGAGTTATTTAGGATCAAGTTTTCTTTAATATCACAATATAGGAACTTAAAAAAAAAAAAAAAAACAGAAAAAAACTGCTCAAAGCACTGGCTTGTTCTAATTACACTTATATTCATGGAAGAGGCCTCATGGAAGAGCACTTTTTCAAGACAATTTTCCCTCAAATATGTTTTTGGACTCAATTAATCAACTGAGAATATTTCATTTTCAATATTTTCGTGAAATGACATAATAAGTGTTTTGCATGTTAAAATTTTGGCATGTTGAATAGAGAGGGGATCAAATTTTTTAAAATGTTTTTACTGGGGGGATCAAATAAAAATAGTGAATTTTTATAGGGGGGGGGGTCAAGAAATTTTGTATGTTTCAACTGTTTGATTTCAAAATGACCAGCTTTCTTAACAGCATACAAGTTGTTTTATAAAAGTTTTATTTATTATTAATTATCATATATAATCTATTCTTTACTATTATACACTCTCTGTTTACAAAGCCTTGCTATAACCTATAGGTCTTTGTTATTACCACAAAGCACATGGCTAATTTGCATTTTGAAACTTCCGGTACGCAAATTTATGTGACGTCAGCGTAATATGGCAGAAGCACGCCACAAATGAAAACTTCCCAGTTTAAAGAAATAATTGCGTAGTATCTAAATTTGTAACATAACATATGACATCATTTACTTAAACATTAACTATGGATGTCGATAATGAACTTGATGGAAATCTTTTAAGACAGTTTAGTTCTTTAGGAACTACTGATAAAGAAGTTTTGATCTCAGAATTTCAAAAACTCCTTGGTCCTAACCAACTTTCACCAGAAGGATGTGGATTTTTTCTTGATATGAATAACTGGTACGTTTGATAGCAATAAATACTAGACGAAGCTTTCATTTCCGTATCAAATAATAACCTTTCTATCTTCATTATACTGGTTTAGTTTACGCGTTGTAAATAGAAATCAAAATATTGCATCCGTTATCTGGTTATTCAGATAGTACGATTTATGCCACAATTATGGTACTATTTGGGGACTCAATTGGTCCAAGTGGTCAACTGTGTGTTTTGACCTGGGGGATTATTTTCCAATAATCCTTTGTTTCTTTTTTTACCCCCTCATGGATGGTTCTCTCAATGTCTGAGTGTGTTGGTTGGCTCCGCCATAATAACAGACTGCCTGATGTCCTTACAGTTACACCCGCTCTTGGGCTTGGTGTTGCCACTGTTAGGTTTGGGCTTGTCTGTGGTGTTTAAGTTAGTGACACGTCTCCATTAATCATAATAGTGAGTGTACACAGATTCCACTGAACCTTCGCTCTCATCCAGAGTCAGAGCTACGAATTGCTCTAAAAAGTACATTCATGAGATATGGTAAATTAAGACAAAAGTCGTAGTTTGACAACATTTAAATTTAACAAGTCGATTAGGAAGATACAAATCAATGTAACGAAAACAAAAAGAAGCATTGACTGGGTCTGTGTTCAAAGAATCTTCCACTATTCTTGCATCATTTGCCTTGTGCCAGTTGTGAATCCAAACGCGGCCAAAATGTCACAATTAGGATTAGGACACAATGTATAACCTAGTCCTAGATCACGCAACCATTCACACAATGTGGGAACGGAACTGTACCATTTTCTAAATTTTGGTCATTCGGGAGACTGTCAAGGGGGACTCTTGACATTCAAAATACAGGGGGGATCAGGTTTTTTTCTGTATGTGGAAAAGGGGGGTTCAGAATTTTTTATGTATTCAAAGTGAGGGATCAATATTTGTTATACATGGAAATAAGTATTTCACATACTTCAAGAGACAACATGTCAAGAAGAACATTACAACAGTCAAATCGAAATATATTTTTATAGCACCATTCATATACAATTAATTATAAATAAAACATCACAAGACTTTAGTGATGTAGGAAGCTGCATATGTGTTTCATAATCCTAATAATTCAGTCGTTATACATGTATTTCACTCACTTTGATCACTAAATTAACAAGCATCACTGCCAAGTTTTGTTTTAATCAGCTTAATAGTTTGAGATAAATCAAGAATAAATTAAAACAAAATCTACAGCAATTTGTGCAAAATTTTGTCCAAAAATACAAAGCATGCCGAATCATGAAAGAATATAGTGTAGAGCAATAAATTCTCCAATAAATGATTAAATATTCATCTAATCTGCATACAAACAGTTGATTATTGATACACAAGATGATTCTGATGATGAACACCACTAATGTATCCTTTTGTTTTCATTACAAGATCCCTTTGGGTCCATTTAAACCTCTTACTCCCGCAAAATTTGTACTTTTTAGGCTAATAAATCAAAACTTTTGAGGTTATATTGTACTATCACACATTTATGAATGAATGAACTATCCATATAAAAGTCTAGGGACTCAATTGACATTTCAATAAGGCCTTACGTAAAACTTAAGTTTAAGCAGCATTCAAGAGAGGGACATATAATAGATTCATCTTAGTAAATAATGTGTTGTTACTGTTTCAAAAAGTTATTTTTTAGAGTTATTTAGGATCAAGTTTTCTTTAATATCACAATATAGGAACTTAAAAAAAAAAAAAAAACAGAAAAAAACTGCTCAAAGCACTGGCTTGTTCTAATTACACTTATATTCATGGAAGAGGCCTCATGGAAGAGCACTTTTTCAAGACAATTTTCCCTCAAATATGTTTTTGGACTCAATTAATCAACTGAGAATATTTCATTTTCAATATTTTCGTGAAATGACATAATAAGTGTTTTGCATGTTAAAATTTTGGCATGTTGAATAGAGAGGGGATCAAATTTTTTAAAATGTTTTTACTGGGGGGATCAAATAAAAATAGTGAATTTTTATAGGGGGGGGGGTCAAGAAATTTTGTATGTTTCAACTGTTTGATTTCAAAATGACCAGCTTTCTTAACAGCATACAAGTTGTTTTATAAAAGTTTTATTTATTATTAATTATCATATATAATCTATTCTTTACTATTATACACTCTCTGTTTACAAAGCCTTGCTATAACCTATAGGTCTTTGTTATTACCACAAAGCACATGGCTAATTTGCATTTTGAAACTTCCGGTACGCAAATTTATGTGACGTCAGCGTAATATGGCAGAAGCACGCCACAAATGAAAACTTCCCAGTTTAAAGAAATAATTGCGTAGTATCTAAATTTGTAACATAACATATGACATCATTTACTTAAACATTAACTATGGATGTCGATAATGAACTTGATGGAAATCTTTTAAGACAGTTTAGTTCTTTAGGAACTACTGATAAAGAAGTTTTGATCTCAGAATTTCAAAAACTCCTTGGTCCTAACCAACTTTCACCAGAAGGATGTGGATTTTTTCTTGATATGAATAACTGGTACGTTTGATAGCAATAAATACTAGACGAAGCTTTCATTTCCGTATCAAATAATAACCTTTCTATCTTCATTATACTGGTTTAGTTTACGCGTTGTAAATAGAAATCAAAATATTGCCTCCGTTATCTGGTTATTCAGATAGTACGATTTATGCCACAATTATGGTACTATTTGGGGACTCAATTGGTCCAAGTGGTCAACTGTTTTGACCTGGGGGATTATTTTCCAATAATCCTTTGTTTCTTTTTTTACCCCCTCATGGATGGTTCTCTCAATGTCTGAGTGTGTTGGTTGGCTCCGCCATAATAACAGACTGCCTGATGTCCTTACAGTTACACCCGCTCTTGGGCTTGGTGTTGCCACTGTTAGGTTTGGGCTTGTCTGTGGTGTTTAAGTTAGTGACACGTCTCCATTAATCATAATAGTGAGTGTACACAGATTCCACTGAACCTTCGCTCTCATCCAGAGTCAGAGCTACGAATTGCTCTAAAAAGTACATTCATGAGATATGGTAAATTAAGACAAAAGTCGTAGTTTGACAACATTTAAATTTAACAAGTCGATTAGGAAGATACAAATCAATGTAACGAAAACAAAAAGAAGCATTGACTGGGTCTGTGTTCAAAGAATCTTCCACTATTCTTGCATCATTTGCCTTGTGCCAGTTGTGAATCCAAACTCGGCCAAAATGTCACAATTAGGATTAGGACACAATGTATAACCTAGTCCTAGATCACGCAACCATTCACACAATGTGGGAACGGAACTGTACCATTTTCTAAATTTTGGTCATTCGGGAGACTGTCAAGTGGGACTCTGACATTCAAAAAACAACAAGTTGCTTGATGGAAAGTTTGATGAACTCAAATGTTACTATATAATGTTTCTGCTGCAAGTTTTGGTAATCAAAACATTCTATGTGAGAATATCATGAATATGAACCAATCAAATAATAAAAACAGTATATGCATAAAAAACATTTTCCTTAGAATGGCGGAGCTCCGAGTGAATCGATTAAAACTCAAACAACAGTGATTATTGTGATTACATTAATATATGCTGGAAATGAGGCTATCTACATGTAATTGATTGGTGCTGTAGTGTATCAAGGGTGTGAGTTTGAATCCTGCTATTAAAGGGACAAAAATTTGTCAGCATAACAATCTAAATCTTACAATATATATATGTATAAATAAATTAATAGTACATTTTGTATTACAAATATTATTCTTTTGACAGGAATTTGCAAGCTGCTGTATGTGCGTATTATGACTTTGATCAACCAAGTTTAACCAATATAAGACTGCCTGTGATGTGTTTTGTAAAGGATGTGACTATTGGAGAAGGTGAAGCAGTACCTCCTAGTACAAAGTTCATTAAAACATGGAGAATTAGAAATATTGGTAAGGTCTTTTGATGGCTGAAATATAAAAAAAGAAGATGTGGTACCGTATGATTGCCAATGAGACAACTCTCCACAAGAGACCAAAAAGACACAGAAATTAACAACTATAGGTCACTACAGCCTTTAACAATGAGCAAAGCCCATTTGCATAGTCCATTGTAGTCAGCTTTAAAAGGCCCCGAAATGAAAGTTCCCTAGACATTCCTTTTGAAGATAGATATTTAATTTTTATTTGCACACATATAAAAAGTAACATGTATATTTATATGTATAGCAACAGGTTATGTATTAAATGTTGTATAAAAAAAGGAGGAGAAAAAAATGAAGAGAGCAATACCAATTACACATGACAAATAAAAAAGACAACACCATGGCTGAAACGGAAAAAACAAAAAAAGACCAAACAAAATTCTACAAATTATTACATAGAAAACTAGAGATTAAGCAACATGACCCACTATAAAAACAAAGTATTAAACTCATGGGTTGAGGAATGTCTGCATTTCCTGCTCCTTGAGTGTAAATGGCTTTAAACATTTAAATGTGAACATGAAATTTCGTTGAAAGATTACGTCTAATTGGATTGTTACAATATGGTTAGCCTAATGTCTAGCAAAGATTGTGTTCATTTCCCAAAATCAGAAGAGTGGAAATTGTAATATTTGAATTTTTTTCTTAAGTTCAACAAATTTATGAAACAACCCTGTAACATTTATCTCAATATCAGAAGCAGTGGTTGAACTTGTATCAGATTCCAATTAATCTTTAATTTTGAGTTAAAAGAAATTGAAGAAATCGCATCTATTAATTTATTTACAAATTTAAATGGTCAGGTAACCCACATATTATCATTAAAAAACAGTAATCACACACGAGTTACAATGTACAAAAAATGATGTATGGTTAGGAATTGTTTATACATGTAGCTTCTGATTTAAAAAAAACACCAAACGACTAAAAGCAAATGAAATAGAGGTGAACTAATGCCTGAATTAAATGTATTACATGAATATTATTTAAAAATGTCAATCACATACAAGTTAGATGTAAGAGTTGTTGATACGATCTATATACATGTAGCTTCTGATTAAAAACAAAATACAACTGAAAGCAAATGAAATAGAGATAAATTAAGCCTGTGTTGACTGTATTACATGTATATTAAAGGTGAAGATGCCTGGCCACCAGGTTGTAACTTAAGATACTGCTGTGGTGATAACCTCAGTAACACAGATCGTGCCATTGTAAATATGTTAGTACCAGGACAGGAGGCTGATGTTAGTGTTGAAATGGAAAGTCCTGCTGCCACTGGTGTTTTTCAAAGTCAATGGAGAATGTCTACTCCAACAGGCTTATTTTTTGGTGGTAAGGGTCAACAGTAAACATCAGACTTGATTCTATAGTTACGTACAATGTAATTGTTTGCAGCTTGCCAAACTGAATATTTTATTCTTATTGATAGGGGCGTCACTTCTTTATCACATTCTGTAAATTCAGAAATTTATGCGAGGTTATTATTATTGCGAAAAATGCGACAGAGATGTTAACGCAATAATTTAAACTCACATTTTAAAATATTTTATATTAATTAAATTTTTTTTAAAATCGTTAAATTAAAAATCCCATTTAAGTCTTAAATGACAAAATCGCAATAATAAATGCATGCAATAATTCCTGAATTTACAGTATTTAGTTTTATATATTATGAAATTCCTCAAAATTATTTTGTTGTTGAAATATTTACACCGAGTTGATCTGCACAAAAGGTTCTGTTATTTTTTTTACTAAGTAGGGTCTAGTCAGAAAGTGTGGTGATGTCCAAGGTATTTTTAGACGCCTGTCTTAGACAGCAAATATTATGGTACACTGTTTTCTGTCTGTCAATCTGTTGTCAAACACTTTGGACAATAACTCAAAAAACTCTTTCACCAATATTCATGCAACCAACTTACCTTGGGGAATAGATTATATCTATTGATTTACATGTAAGATCCACTTAGATTTTTATAAATTTTAGATTGTACAATTCTAAATTGTGGGATTTTATTCATAAAATAAGTCAGAATTTTGCCGTTTCCGGCTATAACTCAAAAATGTTTTGAACAATTTTCATAAAACTTTGGTACATTGTTTATGTTAACAGAAGTTTCTTGTTGATTTTTTATTTCTGATTGACTCTTATATTTTTGAGTATTGCAACTTATTCATAAAAAAGAGGGCTTTCCAGTTTTTGGACAATAACTCAAAAACACTTTGAAGTGTGAGTAGTTACCTTGACACTTTTGTAGCTTCTTTAACTATTAAGATGAGCTAAAAGGAGACTAGCGTATCATGCACTTATAGCGCAGTTCTTCATTTCTATTATACCTTAGAAAGTATGGCAAATGATTTTGATAAAAGTTAATTGCTATGGTCTGACAGTAAAATTGAACAGAAATCTTACCTACATGTAAACAATAATTTTTGTGATTTCTATTTAACATTGCTAACTTCTACCATTACTTGTACATTTCAGAAGTGATATGGGTGATAATAACTGTTGACGAAGGAGGACTTTTAGGTGTAACACAACAATTATCTAGTTTTGGAAAATCAGACTTTGTACATAGTAACATTCCACAAAATTTACCAAATCCTTTTGCTTCTCCTATAAAGTTAGACCTTACTACATCATCACCATTAATATCACCGAACTCATCTATAATAGCACAGCATGGTAGTCCATTGACGTCACAGCCTAGTCCTACAGTGCCAACTTCATCACCTGTTCCAGTTAGAGCATTATTTAATGTAAGTATCAGAATTAACATGCTCCCCTACTGAGTTCCAAGAAATAATTAGCAAGTTGAGTATTATTATACCCTAACTTAACAAAGTGGCAGTATATACATATACAAATGTATAATGCACCTCCTATAAATTATGACATTATGATTGGTTTATAGGTGTCCTATGGATCAATATGGGATTAGTAGAATTTATGTGGGGTTCATGCAAGAAAGTTGATGTAATTTATGAGATTTACCTTGAGTTGAATCAGTACAAATAACAAATAAAAAATAAATCCAGTATTATGCAGAATGGTAACAAGTATTGTTTTTAGTATGATATTTATAGATTATCTTTGATCATCTCAAAAAGATTGATTTTCTGGCTTGAGCCGGTACGGGGAAAGTGAAAAAAGCAATCGAGTTGAGATGACCAATGGTAATCTGTTTATCGCTATTTTACCTATGAAGACGTGTCAATTTCATGTCAATTTCATTGCAGGGGTTAAAAAAAATTGTTATAGCTCACTAGCCCAGGGCTAATTGGTAGCAGGATATTACTAGCCCTGTTTAAAAAACAACTAGTCCAACAAAACTGACCTACTAGCCCGAGTATGCCTTACAAATTCAGAGTTTGCTGCAATATACAATGAATTCTATAAACTTAACAAATTTTATCTGTTGAACAGTAGATAATTGCAAATTGGATACCCAAAACTCATGTCAGCAAAAAAATATCCCATTATCAGATATATTCAATTAATCGATAATTGAATATTCATTGGAAATACTGTTCCGAGATAGTACAAGTATTGACCACTGCTATGCATGGTTATATAAAAGGATTGGAGAAATTTTTATGAGATATGTACATTATCACGTTTGTTTAAAAGAAATATCAACTGGTTATATGTAAATACTACATTGTACCAATGCTCATATTTGTTTTCAGTTTTAAAATTCTATTTATAAGAATAAAGCAAATATTTATGTGAATAAATATCACCATCCATAGTTTGTGTCTTTTATAACTGTTTTATAAATGAAGTACAGTAATATCCATATTATCACAGGTAAGCTAATTGTGGGCTATAAATATACAACAAATTGAGAACAGTCTCTTAACTGAAATTGTATTTGTTATACATTTTATTTCTTTAAAAATTTAATTCATTTGAATATCAATGAAGATAATCATTATTGATGAGATATTATTGCATCAAGTTTAATTTTTCTGAAGACTGTTCTTCACAGTATGTAAACAAGAAACAAAATGGCGTCCATAACATGTGCACATGTTACAAATTTATATCTGACAAAATTCAGGTTTCTGCTGTCAAAAGGGATTCGCATTTATATTGCAATAAATTATTCAGAGGTACAATCAGGTTACATTATATTTCTCTTGATGCATAATCAATGCACAATACCCCCTGTACTGACAAATCGATATTGAAAGTACGGGTTATTTGTTCTATTTTAAAACTTGTACAGAATCAGTTCAAATTCCGGGAATCCCGGATGACGTAGTCGAATCTGATTGGCTTAGATATAATAGTGATGAGGGGATTTTCGACTTTCTATTTTGGATACGCCAAGAATTTTTGTTACTAGTCCGTCGGGCATATCGGGTTACAAGTTTTGGTTGCCCGAGGCCTAAATGATGTAGTCCCGGGCGTCGGGCTAGTGGATTTTTTAACCCCTGCATTGACAAGGGCATGTGCCCCCTCAGTTCCTTGCGATAATTTTCATATCACTTGACTCCGCTGAGAAAGGAAATTATCTGTCGGCAAGATCAAAGGAAAATTTAGTAAAATAGCAATAAACCAATTTCTACTAGTAATTATTTGAATTCTGATTTGTGCTGGATTTTGCATAGTATTCCAAGCAGGGTTCTAAGTTGGAATTTTTCAAGGCGAGACTGAGTCCTGGGACTCATCACTTTTTGAAATGGTGAGTCCCAATAGATTTTGATCAGTCCAGGATGCATGTAATTTTTTATACGACCGCAAAAATTGAAAAAATTTTGGTCGTATATTGGTATCACGTTGGCGTTGTCGTCGTCGTCCCAAGACATTTGGTTTTCGCACTCTAAAAAAAAAGTAAATAGAAATCTATGAAATTTAAACACAAGGTTTATGACCACAAAAGGAAGGTTGGAATTGATTTTGGGTGTTTTGGTCTCAACAGTTTAGGAATAAGGGGCCAAAAAGGGCCCAAATAAGCATTTTTCTTGGTTTCCACACAATAACTTAAGAATAAGTAAACAGAAATCTATGAAATTTTAACATAAGGTCTATGACCACAAAAGGAAGGTTGGGATTGATTTTTGGAGTTTTAGTCCCAACAGTTTAGGAATTAGGGGCCAAAAACAGGTCCCAAATAAGCATTTTTCTTGGTTTTTGCACAATAACTTTAGTATAAGTTAATAGAAATCTATGAAATTTTAACACAAGGTTTATGACCACAAAAGAAAGGTTTGGATTGATTTTGGGAGTGTTGGACCCAACGAATTAGGGGCCAAAAGGGCCCAAAATTAAACTTTGTTTGATTTCATCAAAAAATGAATTATTGGGGTTCTTTGATATGCCAAATCTTACCGTGTATTCAGATTCTTAATTTTTGGTCCTGTTTTCAAATTGGTGTACATTAAGGTCCAAAGGGTCCAAAATTAAACTTAGCGTGATGTTAACAAAAATTGAATTCTTGGGGTTCTTTGATATGCTGAATCTAAACATGTACTTAGATTTTAGATTATGGACCCAGTTTTCAAGTTGGTCCAAATCGGGGTCCAAAATTATTATATCAAGTATTATGCAATAGCAAGAAATTTTCAATTGCACAGTATTCCGCAATAGCAAGAAATCTTCAATTGCACAGTATTGTGCAATAGCAAGAAATTTTCAATTGCACACTACAGTATTGCGCAATAGCAAGAAATCTTCAATTGCACAGTATTGTGCAATAGCTAGAAATTTTCAATTGCACACTACAGTATTGCGCAATAGCAAGAAATCTTCAATTGCACAGTATTGTGCAATAGCAAGAAATCTTCAATTGCACAGTATTGCGCAATAGCAAGGAATATCTAATTGCACAATATTGCGCAATAGCAAGAAATATTCAATTGCACAGTATTATCCCGTTTTCAAATTGGTCTACATTAAGGTCCAAAGGATCAAAAATTAAAACTTTGTTTGATTTCAACAAAAATTGAATATATGGGGTTCTTCAATATGCTGAATCTAACCATGTATTTAGATTTTTAATATTTTGGCCCGGTTATCAATTTGGTCCACATTGAGGTCTAAAGGGTCTAAAATTGAACATTATTTGATTTCATCAAAAATTGAATTCTTGGGGTTCTATGATATGCTGAATCTAACCATGTATTTAGATTTTGGATATTGGACCATAATAGGTAAATGTCCAATTTAAAATTTTTAAGTTTTTAAGTTTAAGTTCTTAGACCACATTCATTCTGTGTCAGAAACCTATGTTGTGTCAACTATTTAATCACAATCCAAATTCAGAGCTGTATCAAGCTTAAATGTTGTGTCCATACTTGCCCCAACTGTTCAGGGTTCGACCTCTGCGGTCGTATAAAGCTGTGCCCTGCGGAGCATCTGGTTGTGTCGTAGTAGGATGAAATATGATGGAATAAAACTAAAGTAAGATATATCTTAATGTGAGTAGTATTTACATCCCTTTCAATACTTAAAAAGAGAGCTCCCAAAATCAGCTTTGATAATTCATATAAATATAAAGAAATGACCTACCGGTAACATAGATAACTGACATGCTCATTATGTTTTGATTTTTCTTTTTTTTCAGAATTTTGTAGAAAGTGAAACCCATAGAGAAGACAATAAAGATTCAGATATGTCATAGCAAAAAGTGTTAATATACAATAGTATGACTTAACCAGAAAGATCAGATATTTTGTGGCATCTTTGTATCAATGTGTCATATCATACTGTATTTATATGTATTTTCATATCTTAACCAGATAATAAGAGGGTCCTTTTGACCTCACAAGTTATTGTTCTATTGATAAAAGGATATTAAAAATGTACAGAAAAGTAAATGAGATTTAAATGCTCTTACTTTTTTAAACTCGTAAAGAAACTTGTAAAGTAAAAATAATCAAGGTCATTCGTCAATATAACCTCTTAAAGGTCAGTTAATAGCCATAAGGCTGATTTTTGTTCTAAAAAAAAGCAAATTTGATGAAAAAATATCAGGGTTCTTATGCATCCTATCTTGAAAACTGGTGAATGAAAAACTGCCATGACTTAAAATACATAAAAAGTAGGGAGGAAAATGAGAATACAACATCAAAATCCTCTCATCATTCAAAAAGAAAATACACATAGAACAAAGATAAATGGCCATCCTAAATATTCCATGAGTAAAAAAAATGATAAAACCATAAAGTGTAAAATTGAAAACCTACAAGTTTATTTAAAAATATCATACATACATGAGGGTGGTAAAGGGTTATTTTCATGCAACGTGTTTTGTCACTTTTATTTTACATGCCGCCATGAAAATCGGTAAAAAGATCAACGTGCAAGAAATTTTTAATTGTTCATTCATCGTGAAATGGCAATTTTATTTTGCGTTCTTCAGTGCAGATATCCCCCCTTTACGCCCCTCATACTTACATATATATTTTTATCCTTATTGTATTGAAGATATTATTTCTTTTAGTTAAATTATAAGAAATACTTTGTTATTTATTATTCAATGAATTCATTTAGTACTGATGTAATTCAATGCTTGTATGTTTAGAATGAATTGTATCCTCCAATGATCATGTTTATTATTATTACTTTGTTAGAATGTATTTCAGAGAATATCTTTTCTTCATTACATAACAATCTTGCAGTCATAATTACTGCAAGGCTCCTTGATACATGTATATATTAACCTATTATTAGATGAGGAGTCTTAATTGATGGAAAATTTCTCCAGCTGTTTTATTTCCTCAAAGAGTCAATACCAGAAGGTTAATAAAACCTAGAGAAATTAAAATATGGAAGTGTCTTAATGACTCACTAAAGAGATTTTCCAACATTTTTACAGCTATCTATCAATGAAATTGAAATGTTTATGTTATAAATACAAGAGAAATTGTTCCAACTTCATTGTTTCATAAGATAGGAATTTATAAGGTTACTTCTTCCATTCATTCTGGTTTATTAATAAAGCTGTTACCTGATGAGAAATAGCTAAAATCATCACCAAAAGACCTACTGTATATCAGGGTTAATTGAGCATTAAGTTTTATTGTGGTATTTATGTAATACATTCCTTTGCATATTGATCTTTAGCCTTGCTATGCTGAATTATAAATTTAGAAATAAAAAAAAAAATAATTATGCTGCTGCAAATTAATTAATTAATTAATTATAATCATGACTAGTTGTTACAGTACTCATAATTTATCTGTTAATTTTAATATAATGAATTCATATTTTATGTAAATATTTGTAACAGCTAAATTATCTAATTATCTGATAAATGAATTTTACATCTTGAACAGTTGGGCATGCAGGTATAGTTTTTTGCATTGCCAAATGTAAGAGATTAGGAAGGTAATCCAGAGGTGCTCAGCTGACAGCCTAAAATTTTTGTTTAATGCATTAGATTTCAAAAGTAAGAAACCAGTATACTTCATTTCTAATATACAAATGCCTTATGTTTGAAATGCCGTCTGGCATTTGTCTGTTGTCCTTTACCACACATTCATTATTCAGTTTTTTAGTTACAAATCAAGGAGTCAAAGCTGTATGCAAAATTTTACAAAACTCTGACATAGCCCATTTACTGTAACTTGACTGACTTTTATTGTTTTTCATTCAACTTATAATAAAGCCACACAGTATAACTGTATGGGTCAGATATTGTAGTCTAACCTTATAACACTTGTTTGCTGAACATTGTAATTATGTAACATTTTGTTATTGTAAGAATACATTGTTATTGTATGTGAGGATGGACGTGAGAGATGGAATTACAAGACTTTTTTTTAGTTTATAAATATAATGCAGGGAGAATAATTTTTCTAACTTTTGATTTATTATTATGATTCAACTTATTTCTGAATGTTTTTGTTTACAGCAAGATTTAAATTTAAATACAAAATGAAATGCATTATAAATTAAATATTTAAAAACTTGGTATAACAGAAAAAGACACTACCCTGCACGATCATTTCACTATAGTATTTTACTATAATCTATCACTTTTACAAAGGTCTGAATTATGCCTTGATAAATAGGTTTTAACTTTTGCTTCATTTTTCAATTTGACTGACATCTTTAGGGAAATTTGACAGATTTTGGGGTAAAAACGGTGCTTATTTAAGACCTATTTTTGGTAGATTAACATTATAACTTTAGGAACATAAAATGACCACACTATTTCTAACAGGTAGAAATGCACCTGCTGTCAGAATATTTTTTTGGCAAAGGGTTGTGTTCAATATCATTTCTTATCATTTGAAAGAGTGAAACTGTCATATAATTACCTGATATTACAAGATCCATAGATTCACCATTTAAATTGTTAATGGGAGACAATTTTAAAAAACTTCATGCATATAAATTAGCATTTTATTCACATATATTGTGAATTCTATTTCATTAAAAAAATCTTATTATTTTAGTCAAATTTGTAGCACTTTCTCGTCAAATCTTACATTTGTTACTTTAATTTCTAATACTTAACCAATCATATTTAAACAAAGAAATCAGATAAAGGTTGAGGCTATATACATCCTTTCCCAATCAGGATAGAAAGAACAATAATTGGATTCCCATACAACATTATCAAATAATTTAATTTTGGATGTAACACGTCTTCTGATTGGCTGACGTTATTTTGTTATCAGCCCATAGACATAATTTAGTCATGTGACCGTGACGTCATCAACGTTTTTTCATGGTTTTCTACGGTTTGAAATGGAATTTATAATTAAATTATAGTAAATGACGCGTTATTTAGTGTGCACCAAATTTTTTATGTTATTTCTTCATAGACAGAAAAAATATTACAGTCATTCCTTAAATATAAACTACATGATTAAAATCTTAAAGAACATGCAGTCTTGGTAAATGTTAAGATAGCATCAAATTGGTCTTTCTCGTAATTTTATTAATTTGAATAGTCTCCATGTTTGTTTAATAGAAAGTAAAGTGTAAATATACGGTTTGTTATATGATGGTGATGAAAGAAATATTTTTGATAGAAATAAATGAAATGATCTCATGCTAATCAATTGTTGTAGTCTTTTTTTTTCTCACTTTTTGGTCCAAAAGGACCGGATAATCTATTATCTTCACTGGTCTCATAGGGCATTATGATCTATTTTCTTCACTATGTGTCCAACTTTTTGTCTGTCTGTTTATTGATAATTATATTTTTATTATCCCCATTGATATAACCTTGCCAATTAAAAAATAAATGCTTGGCAGGAATAAAACCAGGATATTTAAGGTCCTTATAAGAATTCCTCATTTCCTTACCATCTGATGATAAAACATGGTCAGAGAAAATCTTTGATTCTGAGTTTGTAGCTACAAAACTATGCTAAAACTGCATTGTTCTATGTTTTGTAACATGTTAGTTGGTTGATAAAGGAAGGCTCTATAATTGATTCTCAAATAGAGCAGCATTAGTGGCACATATTTCTCCTCATTCAAACTTTTTTCTGGCTGAATTCCTGCGGCCAAAATTAACCAAATGCCATGGCTCACAGCTATAAAGGGCCCCAAAAATGACTGGTGTAAACCATAAAAACAGGAAAAACAACTGTCTGATCTAATCCTTTACAAATCAATCTTTAATCCGTATTGAGCAATTAGAAAAAAACCATGCTGAAGCTTCAAAGCTGAATGTTTTGAAACATTGAGGATTGATAATTAAAGGACCTTCAAGCGATTCTCATTGGGCGAGGAGAGCTATTCTCATCACTTGTCATAAACTCTTTTTACATTTTTAACTTCTTCTAGAGAACCAGTGAAATGAATGGAACCAAACATGACATAAATGTTCCTTATGAGGTGCTGACCAAGTGTTGTTACTTTGAATTTGATCCATCATTCAAGATGGCCACAAGGGGGGACTTAGATTAACATAGGACCCTATGTTAAATACAGAAGATGTCTTCTTTTAGAGAACCACTGAATGGAATGAAACCAAACATGGCATGAATGTTTCTTATGCAGTGCACCAAGTGCTGTTACTTTGAAGTAGATCCATTATCCTCTCCCTTGACACCATTTGCGAGTATGGTCTCGAGGAAACGATGATAGTCCGTCGGAAGGGGACGATAAATGGCTGACCCGTGTTAAGAGAGAGCCATATCTCTTGCACGTTAAAGACACCCTTGTAGATTTCGAAAAAGAGCAGGCTAATGCCGCTACAAGGCAGCACTCGCACCCGCAAAGTGGAAAGGGATTAATATAAGTTGCAAAAACTTGTTTCCTAATCCACTATAAATAAATATGTTTAAACTATCCAAGATGACCATCAGCAGGGGATTTATTTAACAAAGGACCCTATGGAAATACATCCAAATATCTTCTTTTAGAGAACCACTGAATGTAATGAATCCAAACATGGCATAAATAATCATAATGAGGTGCTGATGAAGCGTGATACTTTGTTGCTTATTTACCATTCAAGATGACAACCAGGATGATTTTATGGCCCCGCAACAAAGTTGTCAGTTTTACCCTTGTCCGAAATTCCGTAACTCCGCAATTCTGTAACTCCGAAATTCCGTAATTCCGTAATTCTGAAATTCTGTCATTCCGCAACAAACCATTATACAGAGTTTTTTTCTAAACGCCTTCAGATATTGGGCTGATTTTTGGTATGTGAGTTAACCATGATGTGTTACAGATCAAGTTTAAGTTTCGTTCCACTCTGCTAATTTTTGTTGAAATTACGGGCTTTGGACCTTTAATAAATTGTTGAAAATCACAGGTATACAGACTTTTTTTTCTATAGGCCACCAGATTTTGAGCTGCTTTTTGATATGTGAGACTACCATCTTGTTTGTGTCCACATGTGTTATTCAAATTGCAGATTTTTCAACTTTTTGGGACAGGGCCACTCGTGTCGCTTTGACACATTTAGTTTTTATTAAATTATTAAGGGGCTGATATTAAACCAAATTTGGCCTCAATCATTATTCGGTTATCTGTTGTCATTTTTATACGACCACAAAAATTAAAATTGTTTTGGTCGTATATTGGTATGACGTTGGCTTCGTCATCGTCATTTGGTTTTCGCACTGTAACTTTAGTATAAGTAAATAGAAATCTATGTAATTTAAACACAAGGTTTATAACCATAAAAGGAAGGTTTGGATTGATTTTGGGAGTTTTGGTCCCAACATTTTAGGAATTAGGGGCCAAAAAAGGTCCCAAATAAGCATTTTTTTTGGTTTTTGTACAATAACTTTAGTATAAGTAAATAGAAATCTATGAAATTTTAATACAAGGTTTATGACCACAAAAGGAAGGTTGGGATTGATTTTGGGAGTTTTGGTCCCAACAGTTTAGGAATTAGGGGCCAAAAGGGTCCAGAACTAAACTTTGTTTGATTTCATCAAAAAATTAATTATTGGGGTTCTTTGATATGCTGAATCTAAACATGTACTTAGATTTTTGATTATGGGCCCAGTTTTCAAGTTGGTCCAAATTGGGCTCCAAAATTAAAGATTGTTTGATTTCAAAAAAAATTGGATGTACATGTATGGGGTTCTTAAATATGATGAATCTAACCATGTATTTTGATTTTTAATATTTGGGCACGGTTATCAATTTGCTCCTCAGTGAGGTCTAAAGGGTCTAAAATTGATCATTATTTGATTTCATCAAAAATTGAATTCTTGGGGTTCTATGATAAACTGAATCTAACCATGTATTTATATTTTGGATTTTGGATCATAATAGGTAAATGTCCAATTTAAAATTTTTAAGTTTTTAAGTTTAAGTTCTTAGACCACATTCACTCTGTGTCAGAAACCTATGTTGTGACAACTATTTAATCACAATCCAAATTCAGAGCTGTATCAAGCTTAAATGTTGTGTCCATACTTGCCTCAACCTCAACTTTTCAGGGTTCGACCTCTGCAGTCGTATAAAGCTGCGCCCTGCAGAGCATCTGGTTATCTATTTTTACATGATTTCCAAAACCAAAGTAGACTCAGGTGAGCGACACAGGATCTTGAGAATTTCTAGTTAGCTCACCTGGCCCACAGGGGAAAGTGAGCTTTTGCATCAGTTGAAATGATTGTCTGTCTGTCGTCGTCATCTTGTCTCCATCTTCTACCAATTCTTCTGCACTGAAACTACTTGACCAAAATCATCGTTGAGGTTACTCATTTTTAAAATGTGTTTGATGACTTCCGCCTGCCAACCAAGATGGCAAACATTAGTTGAAATAGAAAATAGGAGTAAACTGCAAATTTTGCGTTTTATTTCTAAAACTTATAAGAGAAAATCTAACAAGGCAGAAATGTTAAGATATGCGAGGTCTTCCTATTGTCTGTTTGTATCAAAACTGTCAACCTACTTCTTATAGGAGCTATTGCCCATGAATTTTCTTTAAAATAAAAGTATGCCTATTATTTTAAAAATTATAAAAAAAAGGACAACTCCTTTTTAAAGTTATGGCCCTTTAATGGTGATTATTGCCACTTTTGGTGATACTTATTGCTGAATTTTTCGTTTCCGTTCTGTAACTTTAGTTTGCCTCCATTTTAACGTCATAAAACTTATACACAATGTGATACATCTCGTAGCTAGTGCCCCTTTAATGGATTCAATATAACAGATGGGGTTGATACTCTGAACAGTTTGGGACAAGTATGGATACATCATTCAAGATTGATATAGCTCTAAATTTTGATTGTTATTAAGTATTTGACACAGCATAGGTTTCCGACACAGAATGAAGTGGTCTCAGAACTTGAAAATGTGAAATTGAACAGTTATATCTATAAAGGTCCAATATTCATATATCTATATTCATGGTTAAATTCAGCATAACAGAACTTTTGATGAAATCATGCAACCAAATTTAAAATGTGTGCCCAAAGGACATAAACTAAATACACGGTAAGAGTCATCATATCAAAGAACCCCGTATATTCAATTTTTGTTGAATTTCAATGTGGATCAATTTAAAAACGGGTCCAAAAATAAAAAAATCGAAATACATGATTAGATTCGGAATATCAAAGAGCCCAATAATTCAATGTTTGATGAAATCAGACAAAGTTTAATTTTAGATCCTTTGGACCTCATTGTGGACCAATTGGTAAACTAGGCCCAAAATCCAAAACTAAATACATGGTTTTATTCAGCGTATTTGCGAACGCCAATAATTTACGACTTATAAATTAAATCCCATTGGAATTTGTCAAGAAATAAGCAATTCATACACAGTATTAGAACAGTGTAATGTTGGTCCCTTTTTACTCAACGGTTAGGGCCAAAAACCCTAAAATCAATCCCAACTTGATCTTCCTGTTTTGGTAAGGGACCTTTTGGTATAATCTCATAGATATCCATGCACCCATATATTTAACGTATTGTCTGGAAACCAAATGTCTAAAGACGATGCAGAAGACGAACCAGGAAATGGCTGCCAAAAAATGAGATCAGTATTAAAATTTCAGTAAATTTGTTTCGATTGGATACATGAAATTATTTTTATAAATTTTTAATTTGTGAAAAAAGACGACCATGCCTGATATCGACGCATAGAAAGAAGACATCTTTTACAGGTTGTTCGAAAAGAAGGGCCTGCATCTCGTCTAAAAATCTGAAAATTTAACCGTCTCGAGTAGATAAATATCGTATTACACTCGATGCAGTGGTAGACATAATGGTCTTGTAACTGTTTTTATATCCACCTCACAATATAATTGAAGTTATGAACTCTTTAGTTATGTTATTACGACAGTTTTTGCTCTAAATTCCATAATTTGTAACCGTTCTTGGCATTATCGCCTTCCTTAATGAAGACATCTTTTCATATCTATGTTTTTGTCAAAAGATTCCATATAACCTTGACACCTTTTGGATACAACCGTAGGTTACGGCATAGGGATTTATTTAGGTTTAAAAATGTACAACGTTTTTACATCCTCAAAATGTGCTCACGTGGATCAGAAAGTACTTTTATGAAAAGATTTGCTTAACCCGGCAATATTTCTTTTTGAAAAAGATCCCTTTAAAAACCGAAATGCAGCCTTTTTATATATTGGGATAAATTTAAAAATCAATATAAAAAGAACATGTGGTATGATGGCCAATGACGCAAGTCTCACCAATAGACAAAAAGACATAGACACCATACGTCTTCAACAATGATGAAAGCCACTACCGCATAGTCACATATAAAAGGACATTGTATTCAAAAGTAATACTGTCCATCCATACTTTCACCAAGAAGACATAATTCATCGTTTTTAATACATGACATATAAACCTGAAGGGATAACCCTGTCGAGTGTTTTTTGTTTTGAATTTTTCACTCTCGGGGTTGTTAAATTTGAGTTCGTGATATTTAAACTCATAGTATAACACATTCATTTTCAGATGTACATATCTATTTGTGTTTTTCTCGGTTATGGTATAAGCCAAAAACTTCTGTTTCAAGGTCCTTTTTTATGTTTGTAATATGTGATATGCACTTTTTAAGAGACGATAACGCCTTATTTTACACGCACACAACACATCAGGGGTTTATTGCCTAGTTGTAGCAGTGTAACCAGTCGTTGCTCCTACATCTGAATGCCACATGCTTAGCAGAATATACAAATGTTTATGTATAAGGTTTGTCCCAGCCTGTGTTGAATTGGGGCCAGTATGGACACAACATTGAAACTTGATACATCTCTGAATTTGGATTGTGATTAAATATTTCACAGCATAGGTTTCTGACACAGAATGAATGTGGTCTAATGAACTTAAAAAAATAAATTTATCTATTAGGGTCCAATATCCAAAATCTAAATACATGGATTGATTCAGCATATCAAAGAATCCCAAGAATTCAATTTTTGATGAAATCAAACAAAGTTTAATTTTGGACCCTTTTGACTTCAATGTAGACCAATTTGATAAGGGCCCAAAAATCAAAAATCTACATACATGGTTAGATTTATCATATCAAAGAACCCCATACAATTAATCTTATCGAAATCAAACAAAGTTAAATTTGGACCCCAATTTGGACAAACATGAAAACTGGACCTATAATCAAAAGTCTAAATACATGTTTAGATTCAGCATATCAAAGAACCCCAAGGATTAATTTTTTGTTAAAATCAAACGAAATCAAATTTTGGACCCTTTCGACCTTAATGTAGACCAATTTGAAAACGAAACCAAAAAATTAAAATCGAAAAACACAGTTAGATTCGGCATATCAAAGAACCCCAATAAATCGATTTTTGATGAAATCAAACAAAGTATTATTTTGGACCCTTTTGACCTCAATGTGGACCAACTTGATAACGGAGCCCAAAAATCAAAAATCTAAATACATGGTGAGATATAGCATATCGAAGAACCCCCATATATTCAATTAAATCAAACAAAGTTTGATTTTGGACCCCAATTTGGACCAACTTGAAAACTGGGCCCATAATCAAAAATCTAAACACTTGGTTAGATTCAGCATATCAATGAACTACAATAATTCAATTTTTGTTAAAATCAATCTAAGTTTAATTTTGGACCCTTTGGACCTTGATGAAGATCAATTTGAAAACGGGACCCAAAACTTAAAATCTTAAAACACAGTTAGATTCGGCATATCAAAGAACCTTTATAATTAAATTTTTGATGAAATCAAACAAAATAAATTTTTGAGCCTATGTGGACCAATTAAAAAAACAGGGACCGAAAAACAAAAACTTAATACACGTTTAGATTCAGCATATTTAAGAACCCCTAGAATTCAAAAATAAAACCCCATTAAAATCGGTAAAAAAATAAGCAATTTATACAAAGTATTGTTTTTGGCCCCTTTTGTGCCCCTATTTCATAAACAGTTTGGACCATTACCCTCAAAATCAATTCAAACCTTTCTTTTTTGGCATGGAACCTTGTGGTAAAATTTTAGACGGATCCATACACTTACACACAAGTTATTGTCTGGAAACTAGAAAAATACTTATTTTAACCCTTTTGGGCCCCTTGTTCCAAAACTCTTGGGACCATTATCCCCAAAACCAATCCCAAACCCCCTTTTGTGGTTTCAAACCTTGTATTAAAATTTCATAGAGATCCATTTACTTAAACTAAACTTATTGTCCGGAAACTAAGTGTCTCCAGGCGACGATGACGACGACGACGAACGACGACGTGATACCAATATACGAACGCAAATTTTTTTGCGGTCGTATAAAATCGAATAATTTGCTTTATTTCTGAACCATCGACATGAGGTTCACTTTTTAAAGTTGATAAATAAGGGTTTAAAAAAACTAAAACCTCAGTAGTAATTCTTTCCTGTTAAGCTACATCATGCTTTGTTTGTTCTTTTTCCAGATATAAGGGTCCACAGAAAACATGAATATCAGTTTATACAATAATATTTATATGAACGTACACAGGTACATGCAAGTTTGAATCCTACTTAAACAAGTATATGGTGAAACAAATATAAGTGTATACACACACATACATCCACTAATTAATTTTTGAAAATACTATAACATGTTACATGTATATTATCGGGCACAGGACGTTTGCGCTTTTTTACCTGTAAAACGATAGGACATTTGCGCTTCAAATACTATGGACATTTGCGCTTTATGTTTTGATTCACCTGTATTAAATTGATTGGACATTTGCGCTTTTTACCTTTGTATAAGTGAACTTGGATGTTCCAAATTTGCAGACTATCTGCAAAAATTATGTGACAATTGAATCACGATTTACTTAACTCATCCTGCTATGTTTATCTTGTTGAAGAGTATCATTGAACAACACTCAGTGAATTACATTTAGATTCATTACTAGTATATTGATGATCAGGCATTCCAGTCAAGAACTGAGAAAGAAAAACTTGATTTTTGTATTTGAAATGTGGACAAAATACCAGTCAAAATAGATAACAAGAGCTACTTATTTTGACTCTTTATGCTTCAGATATTAAGCGAAACATGAACTGTGATGACTGTTCGTGTTTTATGTGTTTTAAAATGTTAACTTTTAGCTGTATATAAACTTTTAAACATTTAAAAAAATATGACTTGTCGTACATTTTAAAAAGCGCAAATTTCCTATGATTTGAAGCGCAAGTGTCCAAAATTAAAAGCGCAAATGTCCTATGAAAAAGCGCAAACGTCCCGCGCCGATATTATCAATATCAATAATTATAAAACATTGATTGATTACACTTGGTGGCTCATTAATCTTTGCTATGATTTGTTTTAATAACAACGATGTCATTATTCTTTTTCGTTATATTTGTAGCAGTTTCTTTGCTATCTTAACAGATTTAAAGTTGTTACTATCATCTTAATTGAATTTATAAAATGTCTGATATATATGGAAGTAAGATTTCTTTATTGAAATAAATATGATCTTTTCAAAATGCAAAGTGTGCATTATCTGCACATGAAAGCAATATCAGAGTTGAAAATAAATTCAGCGCTATGAATGATGGTTCAAAGGTTAATATATAAACTCATCCTAGATACCAGGACTAAATTTTGTATATATACGCCAGACGCGCGTTTCGTCTACAAAAGACTCATCAGTGACGCTCGAATCTCAACTTATTGGTTCCCAGTTACACGATGTTAAAAAAGAAAAATAACAAATGGACACCTTGAAAAAAATACTAGAATTGTCATGACATATAATTAACTTTTGCCATTGTAAATTCATTTAAAATAGATACATATGAGAGTATATAGTGTAAATCTAATACTTTCTACATCATGTACATCTAATTATTACAATGAACAAAAAATATAACAGTAATTATATATGTTTTACTAAACTAACAGTACTTGTATACATAGTTCATTTCATTGAAATATTTAAAGCAAATGTAACGAGAGACCATAAAACAAAGAGTCTTTATATCATAGTTTTCGAAGAAGAGCATGTTAGATGGCGTTAAAATAAATACTTAGAACGAGTATCTAGATTTTAAGAAAACAAAACACATAGTTATCGATAAAGTGGACTTGTTGATGTTTTAAATTTGATTAAAAGTTATAGAGGTGAGACAGCAATTGGCCATTTCAGAATTTAAAGAATCATGTGTAATTTCATTGCTCGTACTCAAAATGAAAATAACGTCACATCATTGGTTAAATTTCCATTGTTTATGACCAATCAGGACGTTTTGGTGTACACTTTTGAAAATATTACACAGGATGCATTAGATTCTGAAACGACGAGTTACTACTATAAAGGGGAGACACAAAGTTATTACACTGCACTGTCCTTGTCAGAAAGTTTACATCTGTTCTTGCGTAAAAGAAATTAAAAAACAAACATTATGCAACTTCAACTCAATACATTATATGATAATATCATAACGTCCTTAAAAGAACGCTACTTGAGATACACCAAATATTGATGAAAGATATGCAAAGCGATATGAAAATTAAAGACCTCCTTTTAACTGCAGCTTGTTAAAATATCAAATTTTTATTAGTTTTCATCCATAACATATATTAAAGCCAAAAGATGTTTATAAAAAGTTTTAAATATTTTATGGATTAATATATGCAGACCACAGGCACTCGTCTCAGAATTTTCCCCCCTATATACCTTTATATAACATATTAAGGTATATAGGAATTTTTTTTCTGAGACAAGTGCCTGTGATGCAGACACCTAGATCATATCCTACTTATAAACTAACTACATGTTTACAACTTTTACCGTGGTCATATGTTTGTCAATGATCGCACGAAGTATAAAATTTGTTTTTGAATAAAACATAATTATTTTACAATCGATAGTAAGTAGGGTTCCCTCAAATTTGTCATATTCAGTTTGCTCTTTAATCAATCAATATTCTTTATAAACTGTTCATTTTAAATCAAACTTTCTTTGAGTAGAATTTATGACTATTATACTACTATTTGTTTTGTTCGTGAAATCCACACACGTTTGATTAATTAATTGTTTGTAGACGGCGGAGGATGTGGAGCCGGGTCTTTTAATATATTTCCAAAAGATTTGAAGCTATCTACTCTCTTAACTTTATCATGAATAGTTTGTTTGTAAGGTTTGTCGACATGTATCGTTTTCTTCAAATCACGAAAAGATCTTTCGAGCTGTTGAAATGATTGAGTTTTATATGCATTCTTATTGCTATGTATGAGATGTTCAGCAGCAATACACAATTTGTATTTTTCGCGTTCCAGGCCTACAATGAATTTATCCCTGTGATCGTTTACATCTAAATGATATCCCATTGGTGAATAACAATTGCTCAAATCCATATTTTCTAGCTGTTTCTTTGTTGGTAACATTTCAACGTGTTTTTGTATACCGTTCAGCATACTGAACAAATGGTTTTCTTTGCATTCCCAGACTTTATCTGTTCTCTGCTTGTGAAAGTTTTTCGACCCTGATGTCAAACCACCTACGTTTGACGTTTTTATTTTTACACCTTCCTCATTTGCATCCTTTGACCTTGAGAATAGAGCACCAGCATGACCCTGCAACTTTCCTTCCCGTATGAACACAACATAACGAGTGTCAAATCTACAGTGATAGTAAGCTTTCAGATAATCAACATCTTCTGACTTATCTCCAAACTGTATCTCTGTTGGTTCCACATATTTAGGACTATTCTTTATACAACTTTCGGCTATTTCAGATACTAACAAACGTGTTTCATACAATTCATCGTTTCCTGTCGCTTTTTCAGAGTTATTTGAAAGCTTTGATTTGTCTCTTTGTGATTTAAAAAAGTACTCAGATTTTTTAATTTGCCTACTGATTTCAATTTCTCCGTTTTCATTTTCATTTTTCATTTCTTCCCAGACCTGGTTTTTATTTTGTCTTGTAGTAGGCAGTCCTCTTTTCTCTAATTCCGTTAATATTATATCTTCTTTGTCCTGTTCAGAGGTACGTAGCAATATGTCTTGTTCAATTATTTCCATTGGGGTTGGATATTTTTTCCTATCATGCACTACCCCACCACTTCCTCCTTTGATAATAAAATGTTCGTGGAAACCTTGTTCTATATTTCTCCGAATTTCAGGGTGCGTTCTTATAGTTTCTGCAATGCGATCCCTTTTAAGGGGCATCCCCGTCTCTTGCGTAACAGCTTCTAATAAACAGTCATAATGCCTAGATTCGCCATCAATACTATTTTTAGATACAAAATGACCAATGCCAGTTTCAGGATTAGCATGGAATTGTAGTGTAATACAACGCTGTTCCCCACAATATGTTCCACAAGGTGTAAACTTCTCAGGCATAGTTATTGCGTCTCCCCCAATCGTTTTAATGTTAATGACAACACCTAAAATCTCGGAAACAGCTTGAACTGAATGTATACCCAGTGGAATTCCTTCTTCCACAATGTCAGCAAACAAGTTTGGGTTCCTCGTATTCTTTAATAATTTTAGAAGACTCTTATAGTACTGTAACTTTATTTCGTCTTTCGTTTCAGTTGGTGCTTGCTGCAGTTCAGACTCATGTCCTGCTTTCAGTCGATTGAAATCACTTTGATGAAGGCATGTTTTCCCATAACAGTACAGTTTACTGATGCTTTTAGTTATTTGTTTTGTTATCTTGTTTCCTACTTTTTGTAACAATGGCTTTATCAGTATTTCTTCTAACTCCATTTCTAGATATTTGGTAACTTCAGTATTAGCTTTTTTTATAGCATTATCTACTTGAGCTGATGCCCACGACTCGCAATCTTTAACCTCCACATCTCCGTCTTCGAATTGTAATTTCGCAACTATCTCATTGTTAAATTTTTCCAAGATTGAAGATCTCAATGAACCGACTTCTTGGACAGCATTTACAATTTGAATACCTTTTCCAATTCTATTGACAATCTTGGCTATTATGCTTAAAGTTTCCATTCTGGAATCTCCGCTATGCCCCAATTTTTCCATGGCTTCACCTAAGCCGTTACCAAATGCATTGGCAATTTGACTAAATTTGCTAAGAATAACCGAAACATCAGATTTCTGCAAGGTTAAACATTTGTTAATAAACTTTTCAACAATTTGTTCTGCATTTTGCTTGCCAACTTTTCTAACAAGAGCAGAAAGCGATTTTGTCAGTATTTCAATAGTTTTTAATGCTACCTTGGGTGTTATAATTTCGCCAAAGAAATCAACCAAATATGTTCGCAGAGTTTTCTCTATCACAAAGTCTACACCTTTATCCACTAACTTCATAGACCCTACTTCAACAAGTTTATTTCCAATTCGTTTAGCTGCAGCTCGTGCCAATAATGTTGTGGACATGCCTTCTTTCAATAGTTCAGTTCCTGATAAATTTGGCAAATTCTGACCGACTATTGTGTATCCAAATCTTGAAAATTTCGACCCTCTTCCAAAAAAAGCCCCGATTCCAGCACTGGCAACTGTTATTGCTACACTCAACGCCTTATGGTGTAAATATGACTGCATTGTACAGTGTCCTGAAATCATGCATTCAACTGCAAACATGATATCTCCCACACCTTCACTTAGCAAAGCATTTGCAACGAATGTTCCAGTTCCAACTGAATAGAATTCAATAGCAAGTGCTAAGCCTATTTGAATCAGCCCTATTGCTAGGATACAGAACATTTTGAAAACTGATTTGAATGTCCACTTTCGTTCCTTCATGATAATAAGATCACCAAAACCATGGTTTGTCATTGATAAAATCTCATCACAAAGACCTATTAGTTGCTCCTCTGTGCAACTATCTGCTAACGACCGGAGTTCAGTGTCAACATTATCAAATTTAGCCAGACCCTCTCTCAATCTTTCAAGCTGCGCTACTAAATCGGATGTTATTTGGTAATTTTGAAGTCGACTTGATATAAAGCTTTTAATTTCATTCTCGACGCTGCTTAATTCTTGCTTCAGTGATGTTTTCATCAGTGAGTCGTTTTTGATAACAACTGTTAGGTACTTTAAATCTTTGGAGACACCTCTAACGCAGATCATTTTATCAATCAAGTCTCTTTCTATTTCATATGCAGTAAAAGAACCTCCTCGGCACAGGTCATTAATCTCGGAACTTAAGATTTTTGGTAACTCACTATCGATTAGTTGAGACTTTTTCTTGTCACACTCGTGACCATATAAAAACTTTAATTGTTCTGTCTTTTCCTTCTCTGAAATGTTTCCCTTCACCTTAAAAGGTGTTACTATGCCAGATTCAATTAAGTCTCCGAATAGTATTTCATGTGGTCGAGAAAAAAGATCTATTGGTAATTCTAACTCCGTCAAAAGATGAAATGTACATATCCGATATTTTGAGTATTTTGCTACTATGTTTCGAACTTCAGTTGTATAATTGCTAAACGAAGACCGCCAAATGCTTCCCAATTCCAGTGTAAGTAATCGTCCGTCAATAGAAAGAATCTCATTTGCCACCAATTGATCGAATATAACATTCGAAGTATCTCTGGGTACACCCATTATAACAAATGTGTTACATCCAACATGATCAAACTTTGGTAATCTACTATGCAACATTTTTTCCTCTGATTCTGGTGCTAAAAGGGCAAATGAACAAGTAGATACTATCTTTTCTCTTTTCAACACCTCAAAGATTTGACCAAATCCTAAATAATCTTTGAATGTGTCAATACGAATGAGACTTGCTTCACCTGCAAGGATTTTGTCTTTTTGATCTGAGTACAAGAAAATGTGCTTCTTTATATCAATATCAGAATCAACACTTTTGCATTCAAGCGATTTTAATATATCAATGATTCGCATAGGTACTATGTGACGAGATCTTTGAAAGTTTCTATCGTGCAATAAAATGCAATCTTTTGTGTCCTTCAGTACACCAATATCTTTCAGGAATACCCAGAGTTCCTCCCTACTAGGAAGAATATCTTGAAAATTGTCAGCTGTTACACGGTTTTTGTCTTTTAGCTGATTTAGTTTTGAATATATTTCTTTGGAGTACAACTCGTAGCTCTCTGAAACAGATTGCCATGTGTTTTTTTCGGGGGGAAATACCCGAACTCTATGGGGAGACAGAATTCCCATTGTGTCTAAATCTCTGAAAATCATATTTGCGTTCAGCTGACCACACGTTGCATCTTCAAACATAGTAGGTTCTATGGCATATCCATTCATAGAATCGATTGAGTCTATAATTTGGTAATATATCTGTATAGCATTTTCTTTCTGTTGGAAAAACCCATCTGATACCGTAAATGTCTCTCTTTTCTTGGTGTACTGTGAGCTGATGACGTTTACTATTTGCACTGCGTTTCTTAGTTTTTCTATACGTTGTTCAATTAAATATTTGCAAACTCCGAATATATTTCGGACGATTTTGAAATCATCACTTGTACAATCACCTCTTTTTAATAGGCAGTGAACTTTGTAGTAAAGTGCAGATTCTGAAAACGATGGGTCACAGTCTATAACTTTATCAAAAAAAGTCTGTGCGTTGTTATGTTCTTGCGATGATGTTTTTGCTTTCCCTGCCTTAACCAATTGTGAAGGACTATGTAGCATCATTGTCATTTTACTTGAATCATGATTGACACATGAAACATCTATTTCCTGTAAAAACTCAATGAGATTGTCCTTTATTGATAAAAAATTTCCTGAAATTTCCAAGGAAGTTTCGACAGAGTCTAACCAAAACGCCCAACGATCAAGTAATGCTTGCAATATTACTTTTTGGAATTCGGACTCTGTCTGTTTCGTGATAAGGATCTGTTTGAGGTTGTCGTAGAACGTTTGAAATTTCCTGAATAGTCTTTCTTCAGCAGAAATAAAAGTTTCATACCTCTTTTGTATTTTGGATATTCTTTCATTTTCTGTTGTGTCACGTTGTATTTTCATCCGTGAAATTGTAAGGATTTCTTTGCTTTTGTGTTGTCCTTCCATACATTCACAAATTATCAACTGACCTGATCCGTGTTGGCCCTTTCTTGCCGCTCTTCCGAATGCTTGTTCTTCTATGCGGAGATTTGATGGCAAATATGTCAAAATGACATGTAGGCCTCCAAGGACACTGATATCTTCACTAATTCTTATATCAGTTCCACGTCCGGCTAGGTTTGTAGCTAGTATGATACAGCCACTTCCGAGCTCTGTTTCATTTTTCAGAATAGACAATTCGCAATAACTGTTTTTATATACATGAGCATAAACTCTATTTCGCTTAAATTCTTTTTCTATTTCATCACAGGAGTGTATGGTCTCACAAATGACTAATACTGGTCTAGATTGTGACAGAGAAACAGATGTCTCTGTTATCAATTTCGCCCATTTATCTGTCGACTCGCATAAATAGGTGTCATGTTCAACAAACTTTGGTTCTTGAAATGTCGGAATTGTAATGTAGCTGACATTGTACATGTCTTTTAGCAAGTCCCTTTCTTTCTGTGATCCAAGTGTTCCTGTTAAACCAAATAAGTTACAATACAGGCGAAAGAAGGAAATATTTGACATGAATACAGCCTTTAAACTTTCTGCAGAAATAGCACATTTATATTTTAGTTGTAAAAATTGTTGCAGACCAGAATTCCATTGCATGTGGTACTGTTCAGTTCCTGTGTCAATATCCATTATAACAATGTTCACATCTTTGCCTCTGCCATTTTCTGTTCGATCTATATCAATAATGAAGTGTTTACCTTCTTCCATATACTTAGCATTAAATGCATTTCTTATCCAAGTGTCCAGATGTCTATTAATGAAAGATTCTAAAAATATTGGAATCTCAACTAAAATTCCCTTCCTGACCGTATCTTTCAGGATGTTGATGACATGTCCTGCTGTACCGCAATCATTAGTTGTACCATTATTTCCAAGTTGATTAAAACGTGCGAAGCTCCGTGTAAGCAACCGCCCTTCACTGTCAATTATATTTTCTTTTTTCAACTTGTTCCATATTTCATGGACATTTGTTATATTTTCTGGCGGAAAACATTTACTTATATCTTTCATAGATATCAAACCATACATTGCATCAAGCATACATTGACGCACACTTTTACGATCGTCATCTGTTCCAATCATGTCTTTCGAATTAACCAGTGACCAAATGTACGTGTACACGAACTCAATGGCATCAATTCCAGCAATCTCGTGTGACAAATACAAAACTGTCTCGCCTTTATCAAGTAACATACTGTCAACCTCATCTACAATTACGTTTTCTCGATCTCGTCCTCCTATTATGTTCTCGTCGTAAAATTCTGTCAACAGAATATCACGCTGAAATGTGCCTATCTCGCCATATACTACGAATGACAAATATGCGTCTTGTCTGTCATGTTTATCCTCACTGCAATTGTTCGACACAGAAATCTTAAATAAGGCAAAAATGTCTTTATTTATCTCGGAGTCCCGCTTGGCAAGTACAGAAGAGCTTGTAATAATATCGACCTTTTCACCTTGTAATACCTTTAGTATGGACATAACAACTATTACAATTGTTTTGCCTTCTCCAGTTGACATTTGTTGTAGAATTCCTTTGTTAGAAGCATCTAAATCAAATAGAAAAGAAATGATAGAAATTTTCTGTGTTGTGCGGAGGCCATAACCTCTTTTCAATGTTATTGCTCTTTCTATTACAGTCACTATTTCTGTGAAAATTTCGGAGAATCGCAATCTACGTGACTTTAACTTCTGCTTACATACTTGCGACCAAACTTTTATATCATTCTGTGTAAAAGATAATATATTTCGAGTTGTATATTCATTTTTGTCTTCATCCTCTTCCGTAGTATTGGTTAGCACAGTTGATGGCTTAGAACTTCTCTTATCTATTTGAGCTAAGATTGATTCTATTTTTCGTACTTGATCCTCCGTTAATGTTGTATTTGAATCAGCTTTCATGATTGACAAGATACAATCTCCCGTTCTGATACCATGGTGGATAAAGTTATCTCCAAAAATTCTACTTGCTTCTTCTGAAGATTCGACCGTGTACAAGTCCTCTATATTTATACACAAACTGCCAGTATAAAGCCTTTTCAAAGCAGACAGAAATATATTTTGTTCAACAGGATAAGTCTTGATACAATGGTAAATCTCATTTACAAATTTCTGTCCATTTCTGTTGATTATTTGACTACTGTAATACGCAGCATCTAACAGCTTTGATTCATCCTGCCAGGAAAACGGAAGAGACTGAAGTGCATTTATGTTTTCATTCCATTTAATTTGATATAACCATTCAAATATATTTGTGTTTTCCAATACTACTAGCAAACTTTCATCAAATTCTGGGTTCAATGTTTGTAGAGATTTCACCATGATTTCAATCGTATGTTTTGTCATTAGTTCTCCTTCGCCAAGGTTCGACAAATATCTACAGAGAAAAAAATATACATGGTCCCCATGTACCTTGCTAAGTAAATCTCTACATATCAATTCATCTTCGAAATCAGACCGAAACATCATTTGTTCAACTAACCATTCGAAAATCCAATTCTCAGGTTTAGTTGTTGCTATCATTCGTAGGTATTTTCCGTTTTCGATGCACTCCTCGTTCTCGAATAAGCTCATCAAAAGCCATATTAGAAATTCTTCTGAAATTTGACAACATTGATTTATAAGACGATATCTTAAACATTTAAGAGTTAAGGAAATATTTTCTGATTGTATATATTGTAACTTCTCTATTATGCAGCAAACGCCGACTTTGTTTGTACTGTTTGATTTTGCCCATTCTAACAAAGCAGTTATGTCACTCTCACTTTCACTTTCACTCTCATTATCCTTCTCTATGTGTACATCATTGAACGCTTTACAACTTCCTGATGCTATAAAACTAGTTTCCGGATTAAACTCGTTTGAAAATTTCGCTTCAGTTTTGGACTCTTCTACAATTTCAATATCGGATTCAAGTTGACCTTCAACATCCATTTCACTGGCGGAATCTGATTCCGCGTTGACTGGTTCACTGAATGCCTCCACGTCTGAAATGATAAAATAGTACTATCTACTAGTATTAGACATTTGCGGAAACTGCCATACACCTACGATTAGGATTACAATTACAGTTACAGGTAACTTTAAACATTGGTTCGTCTCAAACTGTAAATAGAAAACGTCGTTTCAAAACAAAGTCCTACTCCTATGGAATTTTCTTGGTTGGATAACGGGTTTTTATTTGTTTTTATGTAGTATTGTCTCAGTATATATGTTAGACTCAGATCGACGTCCGGCCTCTAATCGACGTCCGTTCCTCAAATCGACGTCCGTTTCACAAATCGACGTCCAAATCTGACGTCACATTCTCAAATCGACGTCCAATATTTTGATACTCTAATCGACGTCCAATATTTTGATACTCTAATCTACGTCCAATGTGACGGCACTACTTGCCAAAACTACACCCGATTGATTGTTGTCGTCTTAATTTAATGTCCAATATCAATAAATAATAAATTATTGGTCACAGATAAGGCTTTTAGTTTATTCGTTTGAATTGTTTTACACTGTCATTTCGGGGCCTTTTATAGCTGACTATGCGGTATGGGCTTTGCGCATTGTTGAAGGCCGTATGGTGACCTATAGTTGTAGAGAGTTGTCTCATTGGCAGTCATACCACATCTTCTTTTTTATATCAATTGTTTACACTTATACATGTACATAATTTATTTTTCAATCCGAAATAGGTATCATGCATATTAAAGTTTTTCTTGATATAAAGTTAATCCAATTGATCCACATCAAGGAGCGTGTGTCATTCCTATTCATAATAATTAGGCAATTAGTAATGCAACCCAAAGACTAAGAAAACCAAACGACATGTAGGAGCTTCGTCCCTCTTTTTTAATAGATCCTTCTTAGTAAATAATGTACAGTTACTGTCTCAACAAGTTTCTTTAATAGCCCAATAAAGGAAGTTAGAAAAAAAATCTCCCCAAAGCACTGGCTTGCTCTACCCATTTAATATTCATGAAAGAGTCCTATGTCAAGGCATTGTTCCTGCAAATATGGTTTTGGACTCAATTCACTGAAAATATTTCATGTTTGCAATATTTCTGTGAAATAACATGATAAGTGTATTGCATGTTAACATTTTGGCATGTTTAATAGAGGGGAGGGGGGGGGGGGTCACATTTTTTTTATTTTTTTTACAGGGGGGATCAAATCAAAACAGATAAATTTTATGGGGGGATCAAGAAAATTTTATACTTTTGATTTCAAAATGACCAGTCCCCCTCCCAGGTAAATAATGATAAGTCCCTAAATATATTTTATTTGTCTCACATAATATGTTTAAAGGTTTAAATGTTTCAGCTACTATCGGTTCACTTCAGTTTTGTATTCTGTGTCAAAAACGGACGTTGATTAGAGAAGCTCAAAATCGGACGTCGATTAGACAGGCATAAAATTGGCCGTCGATTTGGAATGTTATTTTATTGTGACGTCAGATTTGGACGTCGATTTGAGGAACGGACGTCGATTAGAGACCGGACGTCGATCTGAGTCTTACATATATTAATTATCATACATGATTTTATCAAGGTTGAGTTAAGCCTGCCAATTGATATTTTATCGTGTGTTTTTCTATGTTGTGATGTTGTGCTATTGTTTTAGAAAAAGGGAAAAGGTTTGGTACCATTAAAACGTTTAATCCCGCTGATAATGATTGCACCTGTGCTAAGTCAGGAATCTGATGCACAGTAGTTGTCGTTTGTTTATGTAATTTATACGTGTTTCTCGTTTCTCGTTTTATATATAGATTAGACCGTTGGTTTTCCCGTTTGAATGGTTTTACACTAGTAATTTTGGGGCCCATTATAGCTTGTTGTTCGGTGTGAGCCAAGGCTCCGTGTTGAAGGCCGTACATTGACCTATAATGGTTTACTTTTTTAAAATTGTTATTTGGATGGAGAGTTGTCTCATTGGCACTCACACCACACAATTGTACGCAGTGCGTGAACCGGTGACAAAATATTATCGCCCCTGTAAACAGTGGGCTCTTCTGACTAGAGGTAATCGGTAAAGAACAGCGGAAAATGGTGTACATTGTTTACGAGCTTGAAATGAGCTAACACAGACGAACTGAGACGTGTCAACGTAATTTGAATATGATAATGCACCAGGTAAATTATTAATTGTTAAGTTTATCACATCATCGTATCTTCATATGATAGGTAAATAAGTGTATTTTCGATTTTAAGTGTCGTCAGGGTTCAAACCTGGAATCATGCCAACCTTTCATTATTTTTTTTTAATACTAACCTATAGTCGGAACATCTTGATTTTCACCCAATTTGTAAAGTTAATTATGCTGCTTGACATATATTTTTTTTTGGGAAAAAAAATTGATATGCAGTCAAATGTGGCAGTTTTTAATATTTGTTGCTATGTGAAATAAAGGGAAGTAAATTAAAGTAAAAGAAGGCGCGCTTTTTCAAATAGTAAACAATTTAATTCAGATGCATAGTATTTTGTCAAATGATAAAGAATATCGTAGAAACTTGCTAGAAATTCATCTAATTTATAAAAGATATACAACATGACTTACTGAAATCTGAAAAGGGGTAACACCACCATACCTTGAACAAATTCAGTTAAAAAAAGGGGGGGGGGGTGGTAAAATGCTACGAAATTTAGATTTTATTTATTTTTTGTCGACAGCCAAAAGATGATTTGACATGTAACTAACTACTTTTTCAATTTCATTGTAAAGTAAAATTGGCTTTTTTTGGGGTCTCGGTTTATTGTGGTCTGATGTTTTCAGGTTCTCTTTGGATTGCCAAATAATATTATAATCATCTAATTGAATGTTCAAATTATTTTGCAGCGATAGTGTGTATGGAAGGAAGACTGTCATAAAACCCAACAGTTCCGGATGGCTCTTTAAATAATTGCTTAACATCAATAGCGATGTAAGATTCAAGTGTTTGATTTAGCACAAGTTTAGCCAGGTTTTCCTTGTAATTGTGGCAGAAAAACCACTAGACAGTGTCATGCATTGAAAGGATATCAAACGGATATTTTATGGAATGATTCTCGTACATATAAAATCATATGCATAGGAATGTGGAGCTAGTGTCTTTCATGCAGCAATTTTTAATTTCCAATATAAACTCTGTAAAGACAAGAGCATAGAAATGTATACCAATGAGAAACATTCTTTGTGAATAAAATCATTCCAAAACTTAAATGTGTCATTAGTGTTGCATTATTTATCAGTAGAGATAATCAGATTCCAGTAAGATTGTCCAACTGATGGTTTTTGTTTGTAATCGTTTTTGTAAATCTTAGTTGTTTTGACAATCCGGGCTGTGCATGTTGCCCGGCTGACCCTTTCAGTGTGAGACAATATTTTGTTTATGATAAACAAAATCACTGATTCAGGACTGGAGCGGACCCCTTTTAGGCAGTTAGTGCGAATCATTTAGGTTTAAACCATTACATGCAATACGGGGGGAGGGGGAAGATTTTTTTTTACCGAGTCAAACATTTTTCCTAATTATAATACATTGAGATTTAATATATACTTTGCTATATGTAGTGTGTATATTAAAGTATTGCCAACAAAATTCATCAAATTTGGGATCATAATATTGTTTAAGAAAAACCCTTACCCCCTGTACATCATAAAAGTTCATAATCTTCTGTAGCACACGTGCATGGTTAATTCGGATCACATATTTTCTATTCCGATGTTATAAGAATTCGAAGGTTCATATCATTTACAATATCATTCAAAAAATTTCTGGGATTTTTTTTTACTATCAACGTTGAACCTCGAGGTTACATTGTAGTAAAAAAAATCCAATAAAAACGTTGAATGTAAATGATATGCACCTTTAAATCTTATATTGCAGGACTCATGTTGTTCAAACATAATGTGTTGATCAATTATGTTATGAGGATTTTGATAAACTTCACATTAGGTAATCTTTCACGTATATTGATTACATTATATCGAGTTGTCCCAACGATATACTTGTCGGTGTGCTCGATCATACGAATTTACCGACATTCATATAGACAAAATGACACAACTTTGAAAAATTCTTGTGACGAAACTACATTTCGGAACACGTTAAAAATTGGATACCCAGAAAGCTACATTATTAAGGTTTGATATATATTTTTTTCAAAAAAAAAGAAAAATATGCAGTCAAATCTGGCAGTTTTTTACACACCCCTCTGTTGAACAATAGGTTGTTCAATTAACAGCATGTTTGGCAATTAAAAAATCATATATTAACACATTTAGCTTTAACATATACTTTATTTATAGTGGTTGTATAAAAGTTATATAATGGTTTTGTGTTTTAAGAGATATTCATCCCTATGCATATCGGGTTTTATGCGTAAATTGTCTCTCCTGTTCTTAGACCTTTTCTTTCTCTTTCATAAGAAGAGTGACTTTTCTATTGTTCTAGTGTCACTGGAAATCCCACTGTACGGAGTGTGATAGAATGGTAAAACATCATTTATTAAATTTACACGAGACGCGAAAAAAAAATCGCAATTGTCGTTGGCTAGGTTGGGACAATTAGAACTTAATTTAAGCAAGACTCAGTGTGAAGAATCATGTCGACTATGACGTTACGCACGTGACGTTAAGCACGATATTGCGTCTCAAATGGTAACGTCAATTTCTTACGTTTTACGGCGATTAATGATTATTTGGGGTAAGTTTTTTTATTTCGCTTGTAATTTTTGTTTTGCATATCAATATGGATACTTCTTAATGATTAGTTGTACTGAATATGCATGAAATATTTCCCACTGAAAGTAACGTAAGCAACAAACAACAAAATATATCGTATTTGGGTAATGCATAAATCTATATGAAATGAGAAGATATATACGGTATGATGAGTGCCAATGAGACAACTCTCTACCAGAGACCAATTGACATAAAACGTTATAAAAGGCAATGTTTCCCCATTTAGATCCGAAAAGGAGGAAGATATATATTTTGCTTTACTATAAAAAGTTTGTCGGGAATTATAAGTTAAACGGGTCTTGCTTATAAAATTCAATTTACTAATAGCGGTACAACTAGATTAAGAAATGAAACGATTGTCAGACATAAAAGGTTAATTATATAATTCCTCTCATATATTTACAAGCTTTGTATGATGTGGAGAGGTGTAAATAGCCAATGGCACGCTTTAGGCCCAATTTTATTTTTACTTTCAAGTTATAAAAACATAAATCTTATTGCAGAGAAATTAAAAAATAATCGAAGTTTTACGCTTCCCAAATTTGAAAATTTGAAAAAGAGGATTTGTTTATCCTCTCATGATACTAACTTTTTCACAACTTAAGAACCTCATCTAAACGAACAACCCCAGTCATCGGATTTTTTTTTAATACTTTGTGATCTTATTGATAGCATCTGACCATCAAGAAAATTCTGTGTGAGGAAATATACAGATGATCCACCATAAATAGTGTACCCCGAATAGACAACGTTGAAAACGTATGAAAATCGTCCAGTGGACAAACTTGCAAGACATTTCATTTCTTTAAAAACGAACTCTTTTTGACTACGCAAATTATTCAAAACTATGTAGCTGTTTTGCAAAGTTAAAGCACAATTACGGAAAAGCACTATGTAGCATGCAACTAATCTAATTTTTCAATGAATAGCGTCGCAAATGCCAATTTATTTGTAAAAAGCGGCATAACCCGACATTGGACATCTTGCAAGACATTTGCCAGAAGCCGTTGCATTTTTATATGAAGTGTGAGTGCTGCAAAAAATCGATTCTGATATGGTCTATGTATGCACTTTTGTGAGCATAATTTACACAAACGAAATATCATATAATCTTATATTTTAAAACCTATAAATTTTGATAACTTAACATTTTCCAAAATTTGACCATAATGACCACTATTTGTTTTTACCAAAAAATAGCGTTGATCGTTACAGGAACGCAAATTCAGTAATATTTTAATACTTTATATATAAAGCATATCATTTATTCGAATTTTCGTGGATATAACACTGTTTTGAAGAACACAAACACCCCTGCTAAAGTTATTATGCGTATAGTCTGTTACGTCTGACACGCATATTTTTGACGTTTTTTCAATATGTTGTCCTTATTTTAGACTATAGTAAAGTATGATAAAACAATTTGCACTTTTTTCGAAATAGTATTTACCTG
Organism: Mytilus galloprovincialis; assembly: GCF_965363235.1. Lineage (NCBI taxonomy): Eukaryota > Metazoa > Mollusca > Bivalvia > Mytilida > Mytilidae > Mytilus > Mytilus galloprovincialis. The sequence goes on from NC_134844.1 coordinate 43,809,000, forward strand.
TCTAGTCTATGGATATAAGTTTTATATATCTTAACTGTTATGATTTTATAGAAAAGCTGTTTATTAGTGTGGACTTGTTGAATAGACAGTATTGACGCAATAACGTGCGTAACGTCGTGGTATTCGGTCTATGTTTCATTTGACCATTTCTTGATGCATAAGTATAACAAAAACAAATCAAATCTACGCATTATTAATAGTAACTTGTCTTGATTTTTCATTTGAATCGAAATTAAATAAAACCCGATTTTAATAAATTTAATGTTATGTCTCATTATATGACTAAACAATGATTTTGTGTTCATAATTTGCCGTATTTGCCGTGTAAGACGTAACAACAAGCGCTAACCATCCAAATATAAACGAAGAAAAAATACTAACTACTGAATGGATTTCGATAAAATTTGTACAGATTGGATATGATATGATCATATTTATTATGTTAAACGGTCACGATAAATATCCTGTCAGTTCGCAATCTAGCAGCCATTTTCGAAATTCCATATAGCTGTAAGATTTGAAAATTCGAGTACACAAAAATGAAAGCTAACACTTCAATATTATAATATATTCATATAAATAAGAAAGGTTCGCCACCTCTACATAAAAATGTGATTTTATTGAATTTTACAAAAATATTTTTATTTTTAACATATAGCTTCTCCCATTTTATTTTTTTCAGTATTTTCCGTGTCTCCCGTAAATGTTACCATAGAGCCATTGTTCAAGATTTTTGAGTATGATGATAATTTAGGGTATTTTAGATTTGTGACAGACAATAAAACTATGCAAACAAATGTTATTACTGAAATGTGATTTTTTTAAAGATTTGGTTAAGCCTTCAAGGTTAAGGACACGCCAAATTTTTCATCAATTTCCATCAAGTTGTCCATGTCTCCCGTAAATGTTACCACGTCCAAATTGAACGATTTTTGCACGGAACGTGAATGTAACGTTATAATATATAATTGTATTACCCATTTACTGAAAGTGTAGCATGTTGTGTCTTTAGCATTTAACACGTTCTGTGTGATGATATTATTTTGGGAGATATTTTTTTTGAATAATTATTTAAATCAACAAGAAAATTTGACTTCCATCAAAATTTTTAAACCATTTGCTGATCGTAAAAGCGTCGGTTAATAAAAGTATCATGCAAAAGATTAGGTATTTTTAATGCAAAAGAATTGCATTTTAAACCAAGTGACACAGAAATTAACAACTGTAGGTCACTGTACGGATCTAGCGATTTTCATGTGTTAATTTACATGTAAATTTATAAAAAATATTACTCTAAATTTTCGGATAAATATATATGTAGCACAAGCTTTAAACATGCCGAAGCTTTCGTTTTTGGATTCTAGTAACATAGATGCGTCTGCTAGTACGATTGTATATGTTGTATACACTAAAAGTCATTTCCACGCATCCGACAAACAGACGCATTTGAAATTACTCATTATATTTCAAGGACTGTAGATCACTTTTTAATTTAAAATAAAATCAACAATTCTAAACTGCCGTTTTCATTTTAAAATCTGAGGATGAAACTAGAATTATAGATAAAGCAAACAGAGGATAAATAGTAGCTGTTGCTGCGATTGACCTGAACAAGGATTATTTTTCATTATAATCTTCTTGAAAGACACATATTTAAGATGTTGATAATACGAATAAAAAGACCCTGAAATTATATTCGCGAACTGTAGTTAGAAAACTAGTTGAAGATGGGTTAATAACATTTATACTCTTGAAGCACAAAAAGCTTTGGTACTGGCTGTTTCCAATCGATATACATGCCTAGTCCTAGATACTTGTGATGACGGAATTCTGAGAATCATAGAGGATATATAAATGCATTTTGCAACAATTGAAATGCTTTGGCAGTGACAAATATTTGAAATATACACTTTCATTTTGTTCAGAATATGATGTCAAAAATATATACTAGTAATCAGTCATGTTAACATGTTTTTTTTGTTTTTTTTTAAATAAATAGTTAAACATCAAAATGCAAGCCGTTTTATAAAAAGCTGCAAAGCTTTAATGTTTTGTACAGAAGTAGGATGAAATAATTGAAAAACGACGTCAACTAACGTTACCATTACTAAACCGAACACCGTGCGTAACGTCTATATTTAATGTTATTGCATAGATACTAGTATACATAACCTTTTTATAAGAGAATAAGGGGATCAGCGGGTGGGTGTTTAAGAAATATTCATTCTTCATGGCACTGTACCTGACGTTCTAAACATTTTTTTTTATCTTTTATATTTTATTTAGATTAGGCGCACACTTGTCTCCCTGTTTTTGGTATAAAGAAACTCAGGGAAAACAGGTGCTCAATTATTTAATATCTATCTTTTCATGCAAATTTTATCAACACCAATCCCAGGTATTGACCTGTGTCGCTACATGTAATTGATTGGGATTGGAATATACTGATTCAGAAGCAAAAAAGTACCATCCCCTTCCTTCAAACAAGGAAAACCTTGACGATTTTGTTTTCTTTTGGAATGAGTCTTGTAAAATGTCAAATTATCGCAAAACAGGAAGTGGCTGCACGGCTGATTTAAAAATTACTTACACGCTGCAACTCATAATAATGAACAAAATATAAAATAATTCCGTTCAACAAAAGCCCAGCAAACTTTGTGGAAAGTTTTCTAAGCAAGTTTTTTTCAGAGATGAACGTACAGACGGACGGACAGAGTCGAGTGATTATAAACATACTATCGCCTTCAGCGAAGAAGGAACATATGACTACAATCAATGTTCTGAGTTGATTGTTTTTGTGCAATAATTATAGTGATCTTGTGAATTATTTGGATATGGTCGTTTTTTTTTCAATGTGTAGATAATTCTCTCCATGAACACTGGGTGCATCTAGTCCGCTATAAACATGAACAGAGACACGAGTGCACTTATGAGACTGTTCATTTCAACACAAATTTAATCCAATTAAACGTACTCGTTTGATTAAAAGGGATAAGAGGAGCAGAGGTTTATCAGGCGAGAAGACTTAAAAAAAGTCACAAACGATTTAACTCGGTAAAAGGAGCAGTTGCGGATACACAAGTGTAATCGTGAGGTACAAATGTATTTGAAAAGCTCTGTGCTGCGGTGGGTTAAATAATTATATTGTGTAAATAAACTCATCATAGATACCAGGACTAAATTTTGTATATACGTCAGACGCGCGTTTCGTCTACAAAAGACTCATCAGTGACGCTCGAATCCGAAAAAGTTAAAAAGGCCAAATAAAGTACGAAGTTGAAGAGTATTGATGACCAAAATTCCTAAAAGTTTTACTTGTTTGTCGCATTGTCAAGTTGTCGCATTGACAAGTGCATCATTTGTACCCTCAGAACGAAATTTGTGCTATTTTTTCTACTAAAGACATACTAATATACAGGACAACAGATCGTTCGAAACCCCAGAATATATAGAGTAAGTGTAGACACTATATAGTAAGGTTTGAACACGCTTTCGGAGAAATTAAATAGATATACAGAGTTATGAGGAATTTTTGGTGACATGCAATACAGCGATTTGAATCTGATGTGATCATAATATTATACGCTGCAATAGTATATCTTGAAAAAGACTTATTTAGAGCATATATAACCAGGAAGATTTGGACAATTGGGACTTAGAAATAAATCCAGTTCAGACAATATATTTTAAGTGCTAAAGTGACAATTTGTTAATCCGTCTATCTAACCTTTTATATTTCTTTGTGTTTAATTAATTCTATTGTTAAAGATATGTTTGTCGTAATGGAAATCACTCTGACCATGACAAGTTAATCCGTTGGACACTAATCCTTTGCTATAGAAACTGTTTTCTATATATGCTGTTGTATGTTATTTTGTAGTCAGTTTAGGTCTTAGGTCTGGTACTGTCCGGACCTTGCTAATAAAGTTTAAAGTATTGGTATTCCGTCTTTGAATCACTATAACACGGAAAACGCCCGGTTATATATTGTCCTCCACCAATATATAACCGGGCGTTTTCCGTGTTATAGTGATTCAAAGACGGAATACCAATACTTTAAACTTTATTAGCAAGGTCCGGACAGTACCAGACCTAAGACCTAAACTGACTACAAAATAACATACAACAGCATATATAGAAAACAGTTTCTATAGCAAAGGATTAGTGTCCAACGGATTAACTTGTCATGGTCAGAGTGATTTCCATTACGACAAACATATCTTTAACAATAGAATTAATTAAACACAAAGAAATATAAAAGGTTAGATAGACGGATTAACAAATTGTCACTTTAGCACTTAAAATATATTGTCTGAACTGGATTTATTTCTAAGTCCCAATTGTCCAAATCTTCCTGGTTATACATACACAGAAAATAATTTGGTTTTACCATGTATCTCTGTTATATATTTTTTTTAATTTGAGACGACCCCTTGTTTTTCGTGAACTGTAATCGTGAGTCTAAGTGTAATCCTAGGTATAGACTTAAGCCCCAGTCACACTGTCACGTTTTATTCCGTTTTAAAATGCTACGTTTCAACTACGTTTTGAATAAAATGTCCCCTTATTTTGAAAGCTAGATTTTACTAGGTTTGTGCTACGTTCTTATCACGTTTTTCTACGTATTAGTACGTGTAGATCCACGTTTCCACCACGCATTGGTACGTTCCGATACGTAGTAAGCACGTTTTGTTACGTTCCACTAGGCTTTGATACGTATTTACTAGGTTTTTACTTCGTTTTAGTTTTCGCTACGTTTGTTGTTGAATTTTCAAAACATATGGGGCAGGTTCCGTTTTGAACAAAAGATCATTACGTTTCGATACGCTTCGTTGCCGTACGTATATTACCGTTTCGCTACGCTTCGTTACCGTACGTATATTCCCGTTTCGCTACGCTTTCAAAACGTAGTAAAACGTAGCTCTTGAAACGTGACAAAGGGACTGGGGCTTAAGTTTCAAGTGACAGCAAGTCGTCCATTACCTACATTGAATATGCTTTGTTCTTACCTATTTACGGAAGCTACTGTAGATTCATCATTATTTGTAGGATACAAATTATCGTGGACTTCGAGGGTAAAGTTGATCTACGATTTTTTATGTTCAACGATGTAAAACAATTCTTATAATCCTTGAAATCATTCTTCAATGAAAATACAATGTTGCTTCAATCCACGAAAATTGATACCCACGGAAATGAATGAATCCACTGTGTTTTGTATGTTCGTCTAATATTTCTGATTTTCATGTCAAACATATATTGGTTTTATCAGAGATATGTAGGACTCTAAAGTTCGATGGTAATCTAAAGAACGAAGGTCACGATAAAGTGCTATGGTCTTTGCTATTGTGCAATGGTGTCAGACGCTAAAGTGCGATGTTTGTTTCTTTTTAAGGGCGATCAGATAACACGCTAAAGTGCGATGGTATGACACGCTAAAGACCGATTGTGTAATGGGAATGTGGTTCAGACAATGGTTTTCGTTTGTTGCTGAGTTCCAATTACTTTTTCGTTTCTTGTTTTATTCATATATCAAGCCGAAGTCTTTCTCTTTTGGATTGTTTTTCATTGGTTATTGTATAACCGTATATAGCTTGTATTGCTATATGGACCAATGCTTTATGTTGAACCCCGTATGATTATTTGTTGCATACATGAACGACATTTGCCATTAAATCGATAGTTCATACTACATCTTCTTACTTTTTTATTTATAGTACGATAGTTGTCCAATTAGTTATCAAAGGTACCAGAAAAGTGTAATTGTTAGATGTACATTGCAGTAGTAAGTATAGCCGGAATTAAGTGGTAGTCGTTTGTTGGTATATTTTCAATATTTGCTGTTCGTTTATTGTTTTCTCTTTTTTTTTCGTTTAATTGTTTTACACTGGTTGTTTCGGGCCCTTCGGTCTTATAAAATACTATGCGGTGTAAGACAATGGTCCGCGTTAAAGGTTCTACTATAACCTAAAGTTGCATACATGAATGACATTCGGTCTTGAATAGAGAGTTGTCTTTTTGGCAATCAAAGTATGATACTACAGATGCTATCTAGTTGACGTATATTCCTATGTGACGTTTACATATCCTGACGAAAAACACGCGAAACTATGAATGTGTTTTTTAATTTGATAGATGTTTTTTTGTGATTTGTTGTCAATGTTTGTTTTGAGATTGTAACAAAGTGATGACTTCTGTAACCATATTTTGACTAGTTTACCGAATATGTCTGTTTTGTTCACGGATCGTTGTAAAAATAACGGAGTTTGATGCGACTGTCATACAAGTGGGAGGTTTAGCGCTATAAAACCGGGTTTAATCCACCATTTTCTACATTTGAAAATGCCTGTACCAAGTTAGGAATATGACAGTTGTTGTCCATTCGTTTGATGTGTTTTATCATTAGATTTTGTCATTTGATGAGGAACTTTCCGTTTTGAATTTTCCTCGGAGTTCTGTATTTTTGTGATTTTACTTTTTTTATTATCAAACAGAAAGAACAAACCATATTGTATTTTTTTAATTATTTAGTTAGAAAGTAGAAAAAGAAGATTTTTTTTGGCACACCAGCGCTTTTGATAAAAATTTCTTTTTACAATTTTACAAATTTAGTCAACCTCTTCCAGCAACGACCAAAACTGTCCTATATTGGGATAATTTTCCTCTCTTTATTCTTTCTTTTCTTGTGTAATAAACATTCTATCAAACCACCACACTTTAGCGTATCAAACCATCGCACTTTAGCGTATCAAACCAGTGCACTTTAGCGTGAATCATCGCACTTTAGCGTGATCATCGCATTTTAGCGACACCATTGCACTTTAGAGTCTCATGAGAAATAAAACCAGCAAAACTTTGATTTCTATGATTTTCTTCTGCGTTGAAAAAAAAATCCTGACAATTTCGCACTTAAACCTCATTAAGAGTTAGGAAACCAAGACGCAAAATTCGTTAGTCAAAGAAAAATGTCGTTGTCGAACAGAAAAACAAAGACACAATTTAAAAAAAAAAAATACTACGCTGAAAGCTAGTTTAAAACAACACAAATCAACAAAAACTGAATGAAAGGAGATCCGCCGAAAGAGTTAGGTCATGTTTAGTGAAACAACAAAAGAGGACGTGATTGTTGCTTCTACAAGTTAAACTAATCCGTCGTCATCTGCCATAAAATACATAACTACCATTATAGCATTTGTAGACATTTCTTATTCAACTTTACTCAGTCAGATTATTATCCAAAAAACATGTAAAATATAATTAAATAAAATCAACTGAATGGTGTTATGTGTGTGTTAAAATCAAGCATAAGGGAGTGTAGCTTATATCACCGGGTCAATGACACTGCTGTTGCAGATTTTCTCTACGAGGGTAGTCCAGTAGACAACACGTCTGGTTTTTCACATACAACGCAGAAAATAATAAATAATTTCTTCTTGTTAAGGCTAACAAAGCGATTAAATCTTACAATTTTGTTTTTATGACTTGTATGCATCTTTTACTTTGAGTTTTACTTTGAAAATGCCAATATTCTTATATTTTTTCCTTTACATTAATATATCAGAAATGAAATAAATTACTTTCCGGAGAGTGAAGGAGATACGAAGACGGATTAAATCAGACGCACCGAACTGTGTTGGAAGTTACAATTCGGTGACAAGTCGTACTGGAATAACATAAACGGTAACAATTTTTCTGCATTTCAAAACCGGGGTTAACTCAGAAAGTTCAAAGAACTTTTAGAGTACACACAATCTAAGACTCTCTCTTTTGACTTTTTCACACTTTACACAAGTATTCCCCATTCCAAACGAATAGACAAATAGAAAGAGTAGTATTGCTTTGTTTCATAAAAAAGAATGACGAACGTAGATACAAGTATCTTGTCTTGGGTGGGGATAAATCCTACTTTGTAAAGAATCACTATGATTCAAACATAAAATACTCTGAAACTGACATTTTCAAGATGCTTAATTTCTTGATTGAAAACATTTTATTACGTTTGGAGGACGTTTTTTTCAACAGCATTTTAATGGAAACCAATTGTGCCCCTCTTGCCGACTTGTTTCTTTATTATTATGTGGCTAACTTCATACAGGAAGAAAGATAAGAAGTTAGCAATATCCTTTCACTTTACGTTCCACTATATAGATGATGTTCTCTCGCTAAATAGTTAAAAATTTGGTGACTATATTGAACGCATCTATCCCATCAAACTAGAGATAAATACAACAGATACAGTTAAGTCTACCTCATATCTTGACTTACATCAAGAAATTGACATTGAGGGTCGGTTGAAAACAAAACTTTACGACAAAAGAGATGATTTGAGCTTCCTAATTTGTTGGTTGACCGTTATGGAAAAAGCGTTAAACAGATGACATCGGATATGTTAATTATGTCGTAACTACAATCCACTTCCCCATGAGCAACACGACAGTCGCCATACGTGGAACAAGATCTGCTTACCCTTCCGGAGCACCTGATATCACCCCCAGTGTTTGGTTGGGTTCGTGTTGCTTAGTCTTTAGTTTTCTATGTTATGTCTTTGTACTATTATTGGTCTGTTAATAGTCTTTTTATCTTTTAGCCATGGCGTTGTCAGTTTATTTTCGACTAATGAGTTTGACAATCCCTCTGGTACCTTGTGCCCCTCTTTCAAATTTCATTTGGTGGTCACAATCAAGGAAAAGAAGACAGGGATTGTGGTAACGACAACTGATAATAATATCTGTGGAAATATGTGATGCAGATATTCCCTTACCGTCTACTAAATTGTGATGGCGTCTGTAGAACTTTCAAAGGATGACCTAAGTTTGAACCTTTGGTTTAACTACAGAAATAGCAAACGTTTCAGTTGTATATTTACCTTTAGCAACACACATTGTTGTACTTCCTTCAAACAAAGAAACGGTTCTCCGATAATCCGTTATCTCCTGCATAAGATCCTCTAATTGTGTTTGTACACTCTGCTCCATGGTTTTCAGATGTGACACATCATCTGATTTGAAAACACTCAAAATTAAGTGTTTAAAGAACGTTTTCATTCCAATCTGTAGATCATCCATTATTGTTTTAGAATAAGGATCATTTGGGTCCATTTCCATTATTTTTTCTTTTGTGTAAAGTCTGACCATTGTATCAACTTTTTCTAACAAATAGAACTTAAAATTTATCATAATTTTGTCCTCCCAATAGTTAATATGTAAGTTTGTCCAATTTTCCTCGCAAATAGGTTTAATACATTTGTTTTTGATCAGATATATCAAGTCTAGAAAATATTCATAATGTTTTTCATCAAAACTATTATGAATTGACATTTGATCTATAATTGCAAAAATTGTACAAAGTTCTCTTTCAGGAAATGCCTCTTTGGAATCTTTTTTCACTGCTGTCAATACTGCTGATATGGCTGTTTCAACTTTCTGCATTAAAAACTTCTCTAAATGATGATTTCTTTCGAATGTTGCCTTCTGTGTGTCGTTGAAATGAGAACTCTTATTAGCAATGCACACTGATGCAAGTTGTTTGCTTTGAATTTCATTCTTATAGTCATGTTCTCTGGTATCTTTAATCACCTTTCTTATGTGTTGGAAAGAGGTATATGAAGTAAAGTCATCCATTCTTGTTGTATTTGCCTCAAAATTGTCATGAAATCTGGCATTATCATCCTTCGAAATGAATATATTCTTGAATCGTTCTTTTATCGTTTTAAACACAATTGGAGCTTTTTTTGTCCTTGATGTTTCTGTCATTCGGTTGTTAACCCGCTTATCATTTTGTCCCTTTTTCCCGTTTTTACATCTCTGAAGTGTAGGATATTCAGATGCTTTTCTTTTGATATCTATATATCTCTTTCGTTTTGGACAATATGACCTATCACATGTTGAAGTTTCATATGCAACAATAGAAAGATGTCCTGCATAAACTCTCGTTGAACTTGCTTGACTTGGGCAAACATGTGCTCTGTCGTTACCATTTTTGCCATTCTTTCCACCGATTCCTCCTTTCCCGTCTCTTCCGTCAGATCCACACTGACCTGGGTGACAAGAGGTTTTAATTGTATATACTTGTTTTCCTTTCCAATTTCTGATGTCGACACTTCCTTCAAACCCTCCTTTTCCTCCTTTCCCTCCCTTCCCGCCGTTGCCTCCCGGAGTACCAGATGATCCTGGCTGTCCGGAGCAAACACAGTATGATTCTCTATTTGGATATGCAAAAATCGATGTGAAACTTAGTAATGCGTGAATTGAATAGCATCCATATTCTACTGCATAGTTATCGTCAGTCACTCCGTTAAAATAATATTCCCCAGCCTTAAGAGACATTCTATCAAAACAGCCTGTTGCGAATTCGTCTGACTTTGAGGTGAACGTATTGTTTTTTTTAAAAGCTCTAAAGTTATTGCCAGCTGTAGATCCACGAAAATATGCAACATCAGGAAATCTTTTATTAAAATCTTCTTCGGAAATCCCTTTCCCATCTTCACCGCTAATCCCATCTTTACCCGAACCGCCATCTTGACCATCTGAACCCTTTCCTCCGCCTGAAAGGACATACATATATTCAGCATTTTGGAAAACATTAGCAATGATTTGAACATTTCCACCACTTTCACCATGCATTCCTGGTTCGCCTGCAAATCCATCACTGTCCGATTCAGTTCCATTTCGTGCCTCCTTTTTGTCGTGAGATGGGCCGTTTTTACCAGAAATATCCAAAGAGAAGTGTTCTTCATCTCCATCTACTATTAGTGTATCTGTTACAATAATGACGTTTTTTCCTCGCCATTTGACGTCACAGTTCACCAAAAAATATAAGTCTGCCTGTATTTCAATTTGCGAACATTTTTCAAATAAATCCTGTTTTGCTTTGATTTTTGTTTTTATTGTCCTCAAATCAACAAAACTTCCTTTACATCTGATAATGTCCACGCCATTTTTAGTGACGAAACTGATTGACACTTTTTCATAAAATCTCACACAAAGGCTTCCAAGGGAGATAACAAATGATTCGGAATGACAACTTGATAATTTTAAAGCTAAGCTCTGCAATTTTGACAAAGACCGATCGTTTGTTTTGGATAATTCCTTGAGTAAATCATTCGCGTCCACTGGATTGTTTGATTTTTTCCATGCATTCATTAAAAGAGGGACGAAATATACCAGAGGGACAGGCAAACTCATTAATCGAAAATAAACTGACCACGCCTGGCTATAAATGAAAAAAGACAAACAGACAAACAATAGAAAAAATGACACAACATAGAAAACTGAAGAATAAGCAACACGAACCACCCCACCAAAAAATAAGTATTTGCGAAGTTCTTCAGATGTTTGAGACATATCAAAAACAATATTTTTCATATGGTTTTGTAATTCTTTTAAAAAGTTTCTTTCGTCAATTTCGATTTCTTTTTCAGATGTTGAATTATAATGACAAAGATCATGAAAACCTTTCATAAATCGTAACTTTGATTTGGAATCTAAAAGTGTAGCACATTCGAGAAGTTGTTCGTAGTTTCGGATAGTATTGAAAGGCTCTTTTATATCCTTTATTTCTGAAATGTTTTGAACCTCAGACCGCCGAACGACAAAACTAGGACCTTTAGTTTCAAAAATGATTTGTAAATGTTTTAAAAAAGTATCGGCAACACATTTAGCATACTTGAGTTCAATGTACACATCAATGTCACGTGTTAAACTGTGACATACTGTCTTCATGGAATTTTTAATGTCTTCCAGTGTTCTACCCTTCGCTACACCACGTTGAATTCGTTCTTTTACAATTTCTTTCATACTACCGTTCCTTTTCATATCATGATCAATAAGGCTTTTTTCTCTTGTCATGGTTGACTTCAGTACACCCTGGAAAAACTTAAGTTCATTTAAGAATATTTCATAGGTTTGTTGGGTAGTTAAAAGTTTGGACCATTCTACAGTTAAGGAGTTCATGAAAGAATGAAAGAATCCGTCATTGATTTCTTTCTGTATGGCAACTGGTATAAGCGATATGTTTTGATCTTTCATTAGATGTTCTAACTCCAATGCTAGTTCTGGATACATATCTAATCCATGTGTACATTGAAAGGAATCAAGTAATATAACGCGATTCTCACTAAAATTACAATGTATGGTGATAAAATGATTCTTCGGTGTATCGACTTGGACCATGACTGTTGAGCACGATCCCATATTTTTACTCTTAGCCAGAAATGAACGAGCATCTTTCCAGTGTATACATACAATCTCCCCAGTGATATTACTTTCCTGGTCTACATCTGTTCTCAGGCACCCTTCTATAAGTACCTGATTGTCCTCTACTTTACATGCCAAATCTGGATGGTCCAATATCTCCAGCTGTACATCTTGGAGTAGACTGTCATCTACTCTACCCCTGCAGAACTTACAATGGAAAGATATTTCGGCTTTCATGTTCTGCAACTGACATGGGCTCCTAGTTCCTTTTGTTTTCTTTTGGCAAAATTATTTCTCTATCTAGACGTTCTGCAAAAGGGTCCATCTGAAATAACAAAGCAAAGATACTATAGCACCTGTGTTCAAAATGTCACTCAGACCGGTGATATAATAAGAGTCATTTGTTTTACATGTTTTATATCATTACGCATGTTCGTCCAATTCCTTTCTATATACTCTTAAACGTGTATCTTAATAAACTCTTCATATATATCAGGACAAAATTCCGCACGTCAGACACACGTTTCGTCTATACAAATTAAAGGATCATAAGCGCCGCTCGAACCAAAAAGGTTCAACATAGTCAAGTGCTTTATTCTTAAAATGGCTATGTATATTTTTGTGTAGTGTAAATGTGAAATTAATTTGTTTTTCCTATTTCAAAAAATTGTTTGACTGTCTCCGATTTTGGCAAAATAAAGAAACATGAAGGACGCCTCAGGGTCCGGGAATTTCTCGCTGCATTGAAGACCTGTTGGTGACCTTCTGCTGTTGTCTGTTCTATGGTCGGGTTGTTGTCTCTTTGACACATTCCCCATTTCCATTCTCAATTTTAGTTACTATATTTTGGACAATCTCGGCTTTTTGAGTGTTGATGGTTCTTTGGCATATACCCTTATTTCACTAGATACTTATAAACTTAGTCACTCAATCAGTCTTGGAGTATTATTTTTCACTGAGTTGTTGTATAACATTGATCACAATTCACTAGAGACATAAGTACTTTAAAGACAATAAAATACATCATAAATCATAAAATAAAATGAAGTTAGTGAAAAAGTCATCTTCTGTAAGGAAGAAAAAGAAGCCCACATGGGCCTCATCCCTCGCCTTTGTCATTTTTTATATTTATATTTTACCTGTACTAAAATCAGTTATGTTTGTTTATTTGTAAATCGTATTTACTGATATTTTTGTACAGTTTGTACTGATGATTATTTTAACGGTATACATTATGGACCAATCTATTAAAATTTTCACAATATTTGGCGAAATATTTAAATGAAATGCTCCCTGCTTGGCGTAGCATGATACGACCGCAGAGGTCGAACCCTGAACAGTTGGTGCAATTATGAACACTACATTCAACCATGACGCAGCTCTGAATGTGAATTGCGATTAAATCTTTGAAATAGCGTAGGTTTCTGACACAAAATGAATGTTTTCAAAGAATTGACATTTACCTATTATGGTCAATATCCTACATACAAATGCATGGTTCAATTCAGCATATCCATGTACACCAAGAATTGAATTGAACTATTTATTAATGTACAATATAAGCCAGCCAAGATTTTAAGGGGGTTCGCTTCATAAAAAACTATATATATGCGAGGGAAGAACAAAAAATTTGCGAAAGCATATTTACAGATCTAACATTGTTGGGTTGATGTTTAGACGAGTTGTATATACATAATGTACATAGCCATGTATCACCATCACTGCTGGTGATCCGATGGATAAATCTGCTGTAGAGTTGTCACTGGCTCAGACGTACTTATAAATATAATAATTTTCTGTGACTGTATCTTACATTAATTTAATTTGTAGGATCCTTTACATAGATAATTTAGCTGATCTGTAAAGAAAACATCTCCATGCCTTATATATCATGAACTGTAGTACGACGCTAGATTAAAACTGACGTGGAAAGGTAACACCCGGCCACCGAAAGCTTAATTTTTATGAAGCCCAGGTGGTCGTGGTCTAGCGGGACGGCTAAAGTGCAGGCGATTTGGTGTCACGATATCTCAGTAGCAGGGGTTCGAATCCCGGCGAGGGAAGTCAGAAATTTGCGAAAGCAAATTTATAGATCTAACATTGTTAGGTTGATGTTTAGACGAGTTGTATATACATAATGTACATAGCCATATATCATCATCACTCCTGGTGATCTGATGGATAAATCTGTTGTAGAGTTGTCACTGGCTCAGACGTACTAATAAATATAATTATTTTCTGTGACTGTATCTTACATTAATTTGTAGGATCCTTTACTATAGATAATTTAGCTGATATGTAAAAATAACATCTTCATGCCTTATATATCATGTACTGTAGTACGACGATAGATTAAAACGTGGAAAGGTAACACCCGGCCACCGAAAGCTTCATTTTTATGAAGCCCAGGTGGTCGTGTCTCTTTAGAGAAAACTATTTGTTTAAGGAAATTTGAATCTCTTAAACTGACGTGGAAAGGTAACACCCGGCCACCGAAAGCTTCATTTTTATGAAGCCCAGGTGGTCGTCTCTTTAGAGAAAACTATTTGTTTAAGGGAATTTGAATCTCTTAAACTAACGTGGAAAGGTAACACCCGGCCACCGAAAGCTTCATTTTTATGAAGCCCAGGTGGTCGTGTGGTCTAGCGGGACGGCTACAGTGCAGGCGATTTGGTTTCACGATATCTCAGTAGCATGGGTTCGAATCCCGGCGAGGGAAGAACAAAAAATTTGCGAAAGCAAATATATAACATATGGGGTAGCATTCTACTGTTTTCATTGGAAATGACGCCTTGTTTCTATTTCTAGGTATATTGACGCCTATGTTTCTATTTTAAGGTATATTGACGCTATTTTCTAATTATACGTATATTGGTGGTCAATATGAAAAAGTTCCTAAATTAAGATTTATGACGTCATGACGTCTCTCATAACAACCACAGAAGAAGCGCAGCATCAGACAAGAAGAAAAGTTTTTCACTGGATATTTCAAGAATTTTATGTTAAATGGCTTGAATGCAGACGTTAAGAATACTCGAAATTAATGCAACAAGCTATGAGGGAGCAATGAAGTTGTTAAAAAATATTGTTATTTTTTTTAAAATAACATGAATTCTTGCAAAAAAAACCAAATTAAAAATACACAGAAAGAACATTGAACTTCATTTTTCTAATACATTATTTACATATGTAATCTAGAAATTAAAGACTTTAACTCAGTCAATACGTTATATATGGACCTGTTAGATTATATTGACACTCGGACTTCGTCCACGGTCATAATATATTATAGTGGAAAGTGGGGTACCTCGACACCTTTTACATCTCTGTCATTTATTAATATTTGAGTTGTCTCTCTTTGTATAAAAATGATTACGTCTGAACGTAACGACATCCGTCATTTACGTCATCGCGTCTTTGTCACGTGGTCTTTGTCGTCATCAAGCTACTTTGAGTCAAGATATTTGAAAGAGAAACTTTCACAGACTGTATTAGTGCATTTTATTCTTTGGAAAAAATAGTAAGACAGAAAGTGTGCCACATTTCAGAATATTTTGAAACCCCATATTTATTTTTAAAATGTTGAAACGGCTTAGTTCCGATTGTTTACTGAAACTTTTTAATACTCCGAGACTAGTCCAAATTATTATGACGTCTTGAAAGGCTTTTTTTTTTCTTTGACGCCTTACATCGAAGGCGTCAAAGCAAAAAATCAAAATAACCTTTCAAGACGTCATAACAATTTGAACTACTTCAAGATATTTGGAAAATTGTGTCAAAACACAGAAGAGTGTACGCAAATTATATAATTTTATATAAAAAATAAGATTGATGAGAGCAATGAAGATAAAATCGTACAATTCTTAAATCTAATTTAACGTGCTTATGGATGAAATGGAACAAAAATAATGATATGGTTTGTTTTTATTAAATCATGCAACACTCTATTGCTGTGTGGTGAAATAATGTAGAAAACGTTTGCTAAAAGCGCCGCCATTTTTGTTACTTGTGACGTCATGGTGCAATGGAAATCAATTATTTCAATGAGATCCAAATGTTTTGCTTACGTAAAAACGTAAAATAACTTCTATGTGGTCAAATCACTTACAAGCGAAGTCTTCGACATCTACATTGTATATGATTTTAAGCCCCAGTAGTGCAATTTAATATCGGTGAATACAGAAAACCTGCAAATACGAAAGGTGGCGAGTTCAAATACCCCATGTGGATTTGATAAGTCGCCACAGCAATATTAGCTATGCAATCAACTAGTTGGCATCAAAGTGTCCACTGTTTCCCAAATGACTGATACAAGTACTTGTCTTTGATTTCATTATTCTTCGTTTATTAATAATATCTGTAATATATATATACATATTCCAAGAAAAATATGTCGGCAAGTACGTGTAGATCTAACGGTTGATCCAAGCTTGTCCGTTTGTAGTGGGTTATTTTACGGATATCTGTAGATAAATGTGACAATTAACAATAAAAACACACAGGGTTGTCGCACAAAGCCACCTACTTTTGACAATAATTTTGCAACATAAAAACATGAAAAAGAAAAAATTAAACACAAATATATATATTTTTACACAGTTGTACCGATATTTACATGGTTTTTGAACATTAGTGACTAATTTAAGTATTGGAAATTCCTGATTTATTCTATAACTACCCGATCGTCAAGCATATCCGATGATCGACGCTATTAGAAACAAACCAGAAATGACAGTAAACACAGTTACGAATACCAACTCTGTCTCTGAACGGGAGAATGTTGATGAAATTTGAGTAATTCCGGAAATAAAGAAAAATCTATAAAAGAAAAAAACTAAAAGGATAACAACAGCAAGGCTGTTAACTGACAAGAATTACTTCGTCGAAATGAAAGAGAAAATAAAAATTAAGGAACAGAAAGAAACGGAAAAGGAAAAATAAAGACGCAATCGAGATGAGAAGAGAAAAGAAAAACTAATTAACTTGCTAACAAAGCCAAAAAGTTCTGAACCAACAACAAAGAAGACAACTAGGGCAAAAAAATCTAAAAAGGCACCTCTTGAAAAAGAAAGAGCAGACGATAAAGAAACGAAAAAAGTAATAGTTAGTATTGTGCATTTTGCAAGTTCCAACGGGTACTTTTTTTACGACAACAGTGATGATGAAGACTCAATCACTGGGCCAAGTGTACCAAATGCCAAGACTGGTACCACGAATCCTGTACAGGAAAATTTAGAAATAATTTGAAACAATGAACCAAACTGTACCAAACGAGACTAACAATCGTTTTTCATAATAAAATACCATGGGTTTAATTGATTGAGTGCAGTTTAACAATACAAATTTCAATGACATATTGAGAATAATTAGTTCAACACCTATAAATATCCTTCAATTATTTAAAAAAGAAAATGTGGTATTAATTAGCAACCAAAGGTCACCGTACGGCTTTCAAAAATTAACAAATATATATTATAGTTACCCCAAATATATTGGGTACTGTGACTCGCCACAAAAGATGTGAAAAGTCATTCAAGTTCCGCCTCTTATCATAGAGTATAGACATACAATTGCTTTTAGTATTTGTATAACAATGTATACACTTAAAAGAGGGACGAAAGATACCAAAGGGACAGTCCAACTCATAAATCGAAAATAAACTGACAACGCCATGTATCACATAAAAAAGTTTCACGAAAGTTGCGAGGGGAAGATGCAGTAGCTTGATTCAATGAATAGTTCTTATGGTGGCAAGTTACCACATGTTCCCGGCCCCTATATATATATATATTTAGCATTCTGAAAATTTCTTTATACAGAATAACAAGCAAACCTACCATGAAGTTCTTCAAAAACAAAATGAATTATTCTGTTACGCCGTTCCTTAATTATACTCTTAATCTGTTTATGTGTTCCAGTCTAGGAGGATTATTCATCTTTAACCTTATAAGAACGTTAAAACATCGTATCATCGCTAACTTTTCCTTTCTCACATGTATCTGAAACTGAACATTGCAAGGTCATACCAGTACTGGAGAACATTCTAAGAATAAACAGGGGAGGAACCCGGATTTGCGGTTAGGGGGGCGCAAAGATTTATTTTTGCCGAGTGGAGCGAGGCGAAAAAAACTTTTGAGGTAAAATTATTGAAATATTCTTACAAAGGGGTGATATGTAGATATCTCGAACTATTGTGTGGTAAAATTAGCAAAAAATTATATAAGAGTGAGTCTAAAAAGCTACAGTTATAAAGCTGCAGCACCACAAACAGAAGCTGAAGATCATGCGAACATTTTATTTTGATTCTGTGTTCCTGTGCAAACCAATCTACAATCAAGCAAGACACCAGCACTATAAATTGTAAAATTATCTATATAGCAATATCAGGTATTAACTTGACTAAACCTTGAAAGACATGGTGCTGGTAGTTGTGACCTACGGACACAAAGTGAAACGAGACATGCAGATTACAACAGTTCACCTGACCAATACTAGTATTAGATTTTGCTAACGAAAATTTCTACTTTTACCAGCGATTTTTAATTGTCCTTTCATAATGTCTGTTTTTTACTTTTTTTGGATTTTCGGAGGTCGTGCCAGACTTTACTGTGTTCGCCACAAACAACTAAAATCAGAATGAGATGCATCTACGAAGTTATATGTTATCTTTATTTTCTTGGGATCCCAAGCATATAATCACGGAACCTAATTCGGCTAAATGTTTAGGTTGAAAGTGCGAAATAAATATAGACACAGAGATACAAATTAATAACCTAGAACCTTTCGCTTGAAACAGTATTTCTATCTTTCATTACTGGTATTATGAAAGAATCTCACCTGCCGATATCGCGAATGTTTTCTTGACTGCCATAATGAACTAGTGAAAGTGAGTAAGGGATGTTTTGAAACTTCCGAGTACTTCGAGTATCAAAGAAACTGATTTTAAAACCGCAAATACACTCAATGTAACATTTGTTTTTAGCTCACCTGGCCCGAAGGGCCAAGTGAGCTTTTCCCATCACTTTGCGTCCGTCGTCCGTTGTCGTTGTTAACTTTTACAAAAATCTTCTCCTCTGAAACTACTGGGCCAAATTAAACCAAACTTGACCACAATCATCATTGGTGTATCTAGTTTTAAAAATGTGTCCGGTGACCCGGCCAACCAACCAAGATGGCCGCCATGGCTAAAAATAGAACATAGGGGGTAAAATGCAGTTTTTGGATTATAACTCAAAAACCAAAGCATTCAGAGCAAATCTGACATGGGGTAAAATTGTTTATCAGGTCAAGATCTATCTGCCTTAAAATATTCAGATGAATCGGGACAACCCGTTGTTGGTTTGCTGCCCCTAAATTGGTAATTTTAAGGAAATTGTACTGTTTTTGGTTATTATCTTGAATATTATTATAGATAGTCAGAGATAAACTGTAAACAGCAATAATGTTCAGCAAAGTAACTTGAAGATTTACAAATAAGTCAACATGACCGAAATGGTCAGTTGACCCCTTTAGGAGTTATTGCCCTTTATATTCAAGTTTTAACCATTTTTCGTAAATCTTAGTAATCTTTTACAAAAATTTTCTCCTCTGAAACTACTGGGCCAAATTAATCCAAACTTGGCGACAATCATCATTAGGGTCTCTAGTTTAAAAAATGTGTGGCGTGACCCTGCCAACCAACCAAGATGGCCGCCATTGCTAAAAATAGAACATAGGGGTAAAATGTAGATTTTGGCTTATAACTCTAAACTCAAAGCATTTAGAGAAAATCTGACATGGGGGTAAAATAATATTAGGTCAAGATCTATCTGCCCTGAAATTTTTAGACAAATCGGACAACCCGTTGTTGGGTTGCTGCCCCTGAATTAGTAATTTTAAGGAAATTTTGCAGTTTTTGCTTATAGATAAAGATAAACTGTAAACAGCAATAATGTTCAGCAAAGTAAGATCTTCAAATAAGTCAACATGACCAAAATTGTCAGTTGATCCATTAAGGAGTTATGCCCTTTTATAGTCAATTTTTAACCATTTTTCTAAAATTTTAGTTTTCTTTTAAAAAATCTTTTCCTCTGAAACTACTGGGCCAAATTTAACCAAAGTTGGCCACAATCATCATTTGGGTAACTAGTTTTAAAAATATGTGGCGTGACCCTGTCAACCAACCAAGATGGTCGCCATGGCTAAAAATAGTCATTGAGGGGCGAAATGTAGATTTTGGCTTATATCTCTGAAACCAAAGCATTTAGAGCAAATCTGACTGGGATAAATTGTTAATCAGGTCAAGATCTATCTGCCCTGAAATTTTCAGACAAAACAGACAACCTGTTGTTTGGTTGCTGCCACCGAATTAGTAATTTTAAGGAAATTTTGCAGTTTTTGGTTATTATCTTGAATATTATAATAGATAGAGATAAACTGTAAACAGCAATAATGTTCAGCAAAGTAACATCTACAAATAAGTCAAATGACCAAAATTGTCAGTTGACCCCTTAAGGAGTTATCGCCCTTTATAGTCATTTTTTAACAATTTTTACCAATTTTTGTAAATTTTTTGAATATATTTTCCACTGTAATTACTGGGCCAAGTTCATTATAGATAGAGATAATTGTAGCAAGAATAATGTCCAGTAAAGTAAGATCTACAAACACATCATGGTCACCAAAACACAATTTTGTCATGAATTTATCTGTGTCCATTGTTTAATATGCACATAGACCAAGGTGAGCGACACAGGCTCTTGAGAGCCTCTAGTTACTTTAACTGCTAAAAACCTATTATTTTTGTCATCAAACGCAGCTCCGCGTTTGACATCTTCCTTTGAAATATTGTATAGAACTTAAATAAATCGTAGTCAGTTGATAAGTAATCACGTACTGACTGTTTTATATACTTTGAATGTTAAAAAAGATGGAAAGGTCTCTTCTGACACCTAAATAAGTTCAAGACAACCAATGCTTTGTAAATTTTAGGGGGGGCACACGCCCGCCACGCCCCCGCCTAAATCCGCCCCTGACAAACGTCATCTTGGACATAATTCGTGGCTAACTGCAGAGTGAGTTAATTTTACAACATTGTATTCGAACCCAGTTACCCTTCAAAATCGTCTCCACATATTGGAACCTTTTCTCCGTGAAATAACTAAAATTTAAGCGTTCTTGAAAGTACAAGATTTTCTCCGTTCAACGGACTGTGCTATCAATTATTTTTGACATTTCGTTATCATAAATTTAAGTAAACACATTGTAAAATTGTATTTTATTTGTATTTTCAGCTTTTTACCATATGTCAGATTGGTTCATAATTAAAGTATCAGCACCTGATAGTGGAATATTACAAGTTCACCCCGGTACCTCTCATATGTTAGATATGGAGAACAACAAACCGTAAAAACGGTAAGCTGAGAGGTACAACAGGCCGCTGGGTTTGTGGCCTGATATTAATATAATGCGAACTTCCCCGACATCGTTTGTCATATCAAATTATCTTTGCGATATGTTAGATTTTCCTTTCATCCCTTTTTTTGTTTGTTTTGTGGATGAATGAATATGTGTCCATATGAAAAAGAATTTTTTGCTCACCTGACCTGAAAGGTCAAGTGAGTTTTTCTCATCACTTGGCGTCCGTCGTCCGTCGTCCTGCGTCCGGCGTCCGTCGTCCGTAAACTTTTACAAAAATCTTCTCCTCTGAAACTACTGGGCCAAATTCTACCAAACTTGGCCACAATCATCCTTGGGGTATCTAGTTTAGAAAATGTGTGGCGTGACCCGTCAAACCAACCAAGATGGCCGCCATGGCTAAAAATAGAACATAGGGGTAAAATGCAGTTTTTGGCTTATAACTCAAAAACCAAAGCATTTAGAGCAAATCTGACATAGTTAAATTGTTGATCAGGTCAAGATCTATCTGCCCTGAAATTTTCAGACTAATCGGACAACCTGTTGTTGGGTTGCTGCCTGTGAAATGATTATTTTAAGGAAATTTTTCAGTTTTTGGTTATTATCTTGAATACTATTATAGATAGAGATAAACTGTAAACAGCAATAATGTTCAGCAAAGTAAGACCTACAAATAAGTCACATGACCAAAATTGTCAGTGGACCCCTTAAGGAGTAATGGCCCTTTATAGTAAATTTTTAACAACTTTTCGTCATTTTTTGTAACTTTTCCAAAAATCTTCTCCTCTAAATCTACTTTGCCAAAGGTAACCAAACTTGGCCACAATTATCATTGTGGTTTATAGTTTAAAAATGTGTCCGATGACCCAGCCTACCAAACAAAATGGCCGACATGGCTAAAATTAGAACATAGTGGTAAAATGCAGTTTTTGCTTTATATCTTTGAAACTAAGACATTTAGGGCAAATCTTTCAAGATTTAAATGTCCATCAGAATAAGATATATCCCCTCACAAATTTTCAGTTGAATTTGACAACCTGTTGTTGGGTTGCTGCCCTAAAATTGGTGATTTTTAGGAATTTTTTCAGTTTTTAGTTATTATCTTGAATACTATTATAGATAGAGATAAACTGTAAACAGCAATAATGTTCAGCAAAGTAAGATCTACAAATAAGTCAGCATGATCAAAATTGTTAGAGGACCCCTTAAGGAGTTATTGCCCTTTATAGTCAATATTGAACAACTTCTTGTCATTTTTGTAACTTGTATAAAAATCTTTTCTAAAACTACTTGGCCAAATTTAACCAAACTTGGCCACAATCATAATAC
Source organism: Mytilus galloprovincialis (assembly GCF_965363235.1). NCBI lineage: Eukaryota > Metazoa > Mollusca > Bivalvia > Mytilida > Mytilidae > Mytilus > Mytilus galloprovincialis. The sequence continues at coordinate 43,831,919 of NC_134844.1, forward strand.
TAGGGTATCTATTTTAAAAAAAAGTGTCTAATGACCCCACCTACCAACGAAGATGGCCGACATCAGTAAACACATTAACAGGTGAGCGACACAGGCTCTTGAGAGCCTCTAGTTAGTATTGTTGTGGTCGGATATAGCCACTATAGCAGTCCGTTTCATTTCTGACTCTGCTATTGCTGCTAATACGATGACAATCATCAATTATAACCTGACATGTCTTTGTCATATTCCATATTGCTTATGACCTTCACCGCAAACTCCAATCAACTGACCAGACCACAAGATGACCGCGTTATCTTATATTCGAGGCACCCAAGGGTGAACTTGTAATAGTGGAATATTACAAGTTCACCCCGTTACCTCTCATATGTTAGATATGGAGAACAACAAACCAAAAACCGTGCAGCTTTATGTAACATAATAAACATACCGAAACAAACTAAACTCATTTAATACAGTATTTATTATCCAATACTACGACATCTGTAACAAACACAAACTTTTAGCTACTTCTTTACAAGCAGATTTAAATACAATGAAAGTCCCAACTATGTACTGGCTTCCGAAGCTACACCAAAAAACCTTACAAATATAGATTGATTTCATCTTCAAGCCATTATTCAACTACTAAATTTGTCTGTTCTACTTACTAGTTCACTTGGTACAATAAAAAACCTGATAATAAATTGTTCAAATAAGGCCTTTCAAAATAGTGGAATTAATTACTTTTGGAGTGTCAAAACCTCGTTGGAAGTACTTGATAAATTGCATGCATATATTGGTTATTTTGAATCAGTTCAAAGTTTTGATTTGTCTACCCTATATACTACTTTGCTGCTTGCCTCATATTCTTATTAAGAAAAAAATTCACATCCCTAATTAACTGGGCATTTAAAAAGTCAGAATGCGAGTACATATGTTCAAACTCTTTTATGTAATTTTTAGTAGCAATAAACAAAAAAACTATGTCAATTGGACATGCTTTGATACTATATCTGCGCTTGAATTTTTACTTGATAAAATTTTTGTTCGCTTTGGAGATTTCGTATATCATCAAGTTATTGGAATTCCAATGGGGACTAACTGTGCACCACTTATTGCGGACCTGTTTTTATATTGTTATGAGTTACAACTTATGACTAAAATTAGCAAAGACCCATCGAAACAACATTTGATACAAAAATTTAACAATACTTTTAGATTATTTGGATGATATATTGGCTCTCAATAATGACGACTTCAGTATGTATACTAAAGAAATTTATCCTGTTGAACTTACTTTAAATAAAGCTAATACTAACAATGACCACTGCCCTTTCCTTGATCTTGATATTAATGTCATTAACGGGAAGCTTAATACAAAAAAATATGATAAAAGAGATGATTTTTCATTTCCTATCGTTAATTATCCATTTTTAGATGGTGACGTTCCCTTGACACCATCTTATAGTGTTTATATATCTCAACTTGTATGATTCGCTCGTGTATGTAAAAATGTATTAGATTTTAGCGAGAGAAATTTATGTTTTACTGAACAATTATTACACGAGGGTTTTCGATATCACAAACTAGTCAAAACATTTACTAAATTTTATCATCGGTATAAGGAAATGATTCGTAAATATAACTCAACATGGAGACATTATTTATGTATTATTGTCATTTTGTTTGTTTTCCTTTGTTAAATCTTCTGACATCGGACTCGGAATTCTCTTGAACTGAATTTTAATGTGCGTATTGTTATGTGTTTACTTTTCTACATTGGCTAGAGGTATAGGGGAGGTTTGAGATCTCATAAACATGCTTAACCCCGCCGCAATTTTGCGTCTGTCCCAAGTCAGAAGCCGCTGGTCTTTGTTAGTCTTGTACGATTTTAAATTTTAGTTTTTTGTGTATAATTCGGAGTTTAGTATGACGTCCATTATCACTGAACTAGTATACATATTTTTTAAGGGGCCAGCTGAAGGACGCCTCCGGATGATGGAGTTTCTCGCTACATTGAAGATCCATTGGTGGCCTTAGGCTGTTGTCTGCTCTATGGTCGGGTTGTTGTCGCTTTGACACTGTCACATTCCCCATTTCTTTTCTCAATTTTATTTTTTGATATAAACTAATTATATATATATAAATGGATAGTTTTCATCTTAAAACTTATGAACATATACTTTTTCTGCAGAGAATTCTTTAATTGTCTACATTTTAAAGAAATTTCCTTTTTTTTAATTGCTTGCTTCCAGGAAGCAATTTATAGTCAAAATATTTTTCGAATTCAATTGACCTTAGCGTGACCCTACTCGTAAAAATCCGTTAATCGCAATACGCATGAATCTGTCATTGAAATGAACTATTATCTGACTGTACATGTTATACACGTGCTCAATATCCATGCTTCTTTATTGATTGTTTACTATATGAGCAATCGGTAAACTAAGGTTTCAAAAAACGGCAATTAATTACTATAGCTGCCATATTTTCACATCATAACAGTCAGAGACAAAAAAATTGACGATTATACGATATATTTGTGTAAGAAATAATAAAATCGTGCACATAAGACTTAGGTTATGATAAATACATGCATTTGTTTAAGAATTTGATAAACATTTTTTTCCCCAGTTACAATATACTCGTTTAAATGACTTTAAAGTGGATCAAAACTTTCACATTTAAAAGACTATAGTGTTTAATGCATGTGCTTGGACACATATTCCACTAGATTCATGTTATAAAAGCTTTTTTATACGACCGCAAAATTTGAAAATTTTTTCGTCGTATATAAGTAAATAGAAATCAATGAAATTTTAACACAAGGTTTATGACCACAAAACGAAGGTTGGGATTGATTTTTGGAGTTGAGGTCACAACAGTTTATGAATTAGGGGCCAAAAAGGGGCCCAAATAAGCATTATTTTTGGTTTTTGCACCATAACTTTAGTATAAGTAAATAGAAATCTATGAAATATAAATACAAGGTTTATGACCATAAAAGGAAGGTTGGGTTTGATTTTGGGAGTTTTGGTCCTAACAGTTTAGGAATAAGGGGCCCAAAGGGTCCAAAATTGAACTTTGTGTGATTTCATCAAAAATTGAATAATTGGGGTTCTTTGATATGCCGAATCTAACTATGTATGTAGATTCTTAATTTTTGGTCCCGTTTTCAAATTGGTCTACATTAAGGTCCAAAGGGTCCAAAATTAAACTTAGTTTGATTTTAACAAAAATTGAATCCTTGGGGTTCTTTGATATGCTGAATTTAAAAATGTAATTAGATTTTTAATTATTGGCCTAGTTTTCAAGTTGGTCCAAATGGGGGTCCAAAATTAAACTTTGTTTGATTTCATCAAAAATTGAATAAATGGGTTCTTTGATATGCCAAATCTAACTGTGTATGTAGATTCTTAATTTTTGGTCCAGTTTTCAAATTGGTCTACATTAAGGTCCAAAGGGTCCAAAATTAAACTAAGTTTGATTTTAACAAAAATTAAATTCTTGGGCTTATTTGATATGCTTTATCTAAATATGTACTTTGATTTTTATTATGGGCCCAGTTTTCAAGTTGGTCCAAATCAGGATTCCATATCAAGTATTGTGCAATAGCAAGAAATTTTCAATTGCACAGTATTGCACAATAGCAAGAAATATCTAATTGCACAATATTGTGCAATAGCAATTAATTTTCAATTGGAGTTATCTTTCTTTGTATAGAATAGTAGTTGATAATATATGTTGGAAATTTGCCAGACATGACTATGATGTCATTTTCTATTTTTATTTGCCAATAACTTTATGTAAATAACTTCATTGGAAATTTGCCAATATAAAATGTTGCTGATGAAGCTTTTTTTCCTTATCTTATCTAAAATGTTTTTAGATAATGTATGTTGGACATTTGCCAGACATGACTATGATGTCATTTTCTATTTTTATTTGCCAATAACTTTATGTAAATAACTTCATTGGAAATTTGCCATTATAAAATGTTGCTGATGAAGTTTTTTTTATTGTTTTATACAATAAACAATGTATATTCACTTTCACTACCAACCAATCTTTACCATTCAGTGATAACAAGCACTTTATTTTACATTTTAATATTTTAGGATGTATTTAAAAGAGTAGTTATTGTTGCAAACTCCATTAGAAATTTGAATTGATATCAGTTTTGGAGAAAGGGAAACGGGGATGTGAAAAAAAAGGGGGGGGGGGGTTAAATTTTTCTCATTTCAGATTTCATAAATAAAAAGAAAATTTCTTCAAACATTTTTTTGAGAGGATTAATATTCAACAGCATAGTGAATTGCTCAAAGGCAAAAAAAAACTTTTAAGTTCATTAGACCACATTCATTCTGTGTCAGAAACCTATGCTGTGTCAACTATTTAATTTTAGATTTAAAAAGTTTGAAGAAGAAATCTTTAATTGATTTGTAAAATCTTGACATTTGTTTTGTGTAAAAAAAAACCATGTTATGTCAAAAATTTGATCACAATCCAAATTCAGAGCTGTATCACGCTTGAATGTTTTGTCCATACTTGCCCCAACTGTTCAGGGTTCGACCTCTGCGGTCGTATAAAGCTGCGCCCTGCGGAGCACCTGGTTGTAAATTGAATAAATGGTCAATTTAAATGAATCAAGTGATATTATGTCACGAATGTGTATACAACCGTGTAGAACGCCACATGCCGTGCGGGGTGCACGTGTCCGCTATGAATGACACGGGGTGGCGGTTTTGATGAGAAGAAAAAAAACAAGGTAAGTTCAAGTATTTTACATCGGATGACCGTGAGGGCATTCCGGTGTATTGCTGTCGCCTAGATTACCATGTAACTTTCGTGTTGGGAATGTAATCAATATATAAACATGATAAATACGCAGAAAAGAAATTATCGAGTTCAAAATAACATTATCGCTTGTTATAAATTCATTTTTTCAATGGCCGATACTCCTAAAAATATTTGTTTTAGAACATAAATTGATAATATGAAAATTCTTCTGAATGTTCTTATTGTGAAGTCATGCAAAAAGGCGACCATGCCTGATGACGTCACATCAAAACTACACAACTGTCCACAAATCTTTGAAAAGAAAGGATAAAAATCACAAGAGAAACAGATTCCACCACTGTAACTCGTGTATTACTATATTTCTTCACTCTCAACAGTTTAATTTTAATTATTTAAAAAGCTCGGCAAGCCTCGCGCTTTTAATATCAAAATTTAACTGTCTCGAGTAGAGAAATATCGTAATACACTTGTTGCAGTTGTGGAATCTATATATCTATACACACGTACAGAAAAAGTGTATTAACGCATGCGGAATAATATCCCAAGAACATTTGCAATCTCCCATGCAGAGTTATCGGTCCTAGCTCTCTCTCTCAAGGACCGATAGCATAGGAGATTGTCCAACATGCACTTGCACTGCACTATTCATAAATATGGTAGAATTGAATGATAAACACATGGATGATAATTATATATACATAATGGTTTACTTTCATAAATTGTTATTTGGATGGCGAGTTGTCTCATTGACACTCATACCACATCTTCCTATATCTATTTAATTGTTATATACAAATAATAATACTATTATATAACAACAAACCAGAGAATACTGATTTGTATCATTTATTTATTTATCATCCACGCACGAACTTGTCTCAAGATTTTTTTTTATCTGTACCTTAACCTCTTTTTCAGGTATAGATATGTGATTTTTTTCTTCCGAGATAAGTGCTGATCATTGAATTGCTTGTGACTATCCACAAGAACATGCGGTCATCCGATGTTCAGTACTTCAGTATTTTGATTGAGGATTCTTAGTACACTATAATGTGTTGCACGGAATGAACCGAAACATATTTTTTTCCTGCAGGCAGAAGTAAATGTTTGCAGTACCCTGTTTTCTCAAACAGTTACACGGCCACCTCTCCCTAGTTTTCCGTGTTGCAGATATTGAGGCTTCATATACAAATTTCTGGATAAAAACTACTTTTTGACGAATTTCTCTCGTATGATTTATTTACGATTTAATTCCTATTATCGAATTTAACCAAATACCAGCGTCTTAGTAAATATTTGTTGCTTTTTTACTATGTTTTCATCAAATATAAAGTGTCGCTCGGGGTGTCAGATTTTGCGTCTCGAGTAACTATTGACAAATAGATTTCAAGACTTCGTACTTCTTTCGCTTTGTGAATAAACCCATACTCTAAATCCAATAAAATGTGTTTGCACATGCGTATATTGATTTTAATAACTGCAGAATAATGAATTTTATCAAATTGGCATGCATTGATATATTTCATTAACTTTCAAACTCTTGAATGATTCACATGTTGTTACTAATTCATTTATTATGACTGTAATGATACTATAACCGTTCATGCTGGCTGTTCAAAAATCCTCCCTATTAAAAATCACATTGCCAGTCGTTTGGTTGTTTATAAACAAAAAAGGGATGTTCATGGAAGAGCCTACAGAAACGCTCTTATACTTATATACATCGGACATAAAATTACCTTAATTGTCCTAAACAGAATCGAAATAATTGATGCAAGCTATACTTAATGGTAGTTTTAACATGGGTAGGCATTATATTCGTGTTATTTTAGCCCTCACTATCGCTCGGACAAAAATAATCACCAATATAATGCCTATCCATGTTAAAAATGCAATAAAGTATAGCTTGTATTATTATTTCTTAAATAGATTTGAATTAAAATCAGGCTATATCTCAACACTTACTCTGTTATAATAACAATTACAAAACTTAGGGTACTAGTATTTCATTTTGCCCGTTTTGGTCTTCTAAGTAATGTGCTTTTGATTTCATAAATAGTGAGAAAGATACAAAGTGTTTTGTTTTAAGCCGGAACATGATTTTTTTCCTTTTCAGTCAACTTCATAGTCAGAAAAAAGGTCGCGGCTGCGGCTCAATTCACCCAAACATAGAGAAGATCTTAAAATAAGATTTGCCCGCACCCACCAGCAGTCAAACTCCATCGAAATTCAACACCAGGTTCTTCTAAAAAGCATTCTTGCACGTCGCAAAAAGCACTCACTCGAATTCCATTAAACTCCCCACAAAATTGTCAAGAAACTGACTAGCATCTTTATCAGAAAATGACAATACAGCCTCAAGAAGACATGGATACGATGACATATCTTTTCTTTATTTTTTGTCTGTTTGTCTTTTTTAGCCATGGCGTTGTCAATATAAAAAAGAAATATGGTATGATTGCCATTGAGACAACTCGTCACAAGAGACCAAATGACACAAAAATTAACAATTATAGGTCACAGAACGACCTTCAATAATGAGCAAAGCCCATACCGCATAGTCAGCTATAAAAGGTAGTGTATTGTCGATATCATCTATGAGTTTGACTGTTCCTCTGGTATCTTTCGCCCCTCTTCTATTCAAAATAATTTCAAAACAGCATATCAAAATCTAGAAAAACTTAATCTGACTGCTGATTTTCTATCATTTGTCTAAGTGGTAAAATATAATAAATTTCAATTAGACAATATTTCTCTTCCTTCATTAATTCTTACATAAATTATGATATTAAGCTAAAAGAGATATATGCAAATTATTTACGATCATGAATATACATTTGCATTTACGACATTGAAAAAAGTAACCGAAAAACAAAAGATTGAGCTGTTCATATATATAGCGTTTACTTAAATTTCTTTCCTATGCAACTTTATTTAATAAAAAAAAATAATAATCTTATAATGAGTCGGATACACTCTTTTGCATTCATACGTGATTTTCCAACAGTTTGTGCTTTAAACGTATAAAACAAAAACAAGTAACATTTCAACTCTCTTCATATTCCATTATTTGTCTACTTTGGGGCTTTCCTCTATTTCTAACATTAAAATGCACATTACTTAAATAAGACTAAAAGACAAGCAAATTGATATACCCCAACTGGCAAGTTTGTTATTTGTCATCATAACAGATTAGGTGTGTTTTGAATTACAAAGTATCAGATAAAGGCCGAATTATATGCAAGCCTATTCTTTTTGTAATAAAGCCTCTACCCCGTGAGATGCAAAATCAGACACCCCGAGTGACAATTTATATTTTAGATGAAAATTCATTTTCAAAACCAAAACATTTAACTACGAATCTGATATTTGGTTAACTTCCATGATATGAATTCAGTTCTATATAAATCATACTGGGGGAATTCGTCAAAAGTATTTTTTTATCCAGAAATTTACACATAAGCCTCAATATCTGAAACACGAAAAACTAGGGAGAGGTGTTTGTGACAACAGGGCCCCTGGCCCCCCTCTAAATCCGCCTCTGTGGGCTGAAAACGTCTGAGGAAAACGTCCACTTCTGTCTGCATGAAATAGATAATGTTTCGGTTCCTTCCATGCAAAACATTATATGGTACTAACAATTCTCAAAAAAGAACTTTTGGCACTTGAACTTACCTTCATCGATTTTCTCCGCTTCAAAACTGCCACCCCGTGTCAAACATAGGCGACACCCTGCATGTGGCGTTCTACACGGTGTATACGAGATTCCTTCATTTCCATTAGAGACGTAAAAATTCAAAATTCCATGACAGGCAATCTTGTTAAAACACCTATTAAAACGTTTGGTAGTTTATACTTGACATCCATACATTATATATATAGATATAAACATGCTATTTATCTTACCATTAACTAAGCCTTTATATACGATCCACTTCAAATATCTCTATCTACAACATATAAAGATAGTTGTATATGTATTATGAGTTCATTGCCAAGTAATTTACATCACTTGTTTCTGTGTACATTACGATTTCAGAAAATTGTTGTGTTTTCTCAAAATGGTAAAAGAATGAGTACAGGAATAGTGGTTACCGAGAAATATAAATATCTTGTTTTATTTATTTGCCAAAAACAACTTTTGTTTATAGTTTCGACCTAGTTACAAGACAACCAGCATGTGTCACACAATATTGATGACCTAGAAAATGGTCGTTTATATTGATGATATCCTGCGGATGAAGGGAGAGAATAAAATACATGTATAAACACATGAAACAGGAAATTTACACTTTTAAGTTTTTCACTAAATCTTAGTACGGTTTTTAACGACCGCAAAAAAATTGCGATCATATTGCTATCATGTCGTCGACCGTCATTGTCGTCCAATGATATATAGTTTCCGGACAATAACTTTAGTTTTAGGCATGGACCATTTGTCTCTATGAAAAAGGAGGGGTGGGGGTCTGGCATGTCTGGGGTCTGTTTTGTTTATAAATATATAACCTGGCCTAATCAGAAAATAAAAATCTGGCCTATGCAGTTGCTAAAAAATTTATTCTGGCTTCATCTTCATGTATATGATCATGTATGACGTATTTTTTTCTTAGCGGTTCGTTAAAAAGATCATCCACGAATTATAGTGTACTCCTTGTACCTCACTTTCAAGATCTATGAACAAACCGGATACACCACCTAAAACAGGTGTGAGGGTATATAAAAAAACCTTCACTGTTTATATGTACCATATCTAGTAACTTACCCTGTGTTTTACTTTATAGTTGTCTTGTTTTATACTATTAATGTGTAATTGAAATTCATTATAGGCCTATACGTTAATTAAACACATACTCTTTAACTATAAAATATACATGCTCCAATTAAGGAACCGTTACATTAGTGCATTTCACATTTATTTTATGTTTTTAGCAAAACAAAAGGGCCCAGTTTTGTTTCCCTCGCTCCGCACGGCGAAAAACTTTTATTCTAAAACTCCACTTTCAAAAATCCTAGAATCGCCCCTGCTTGTCTTATTAAAATGAATCCTTTGTTCCACATCGAGTTAAGAATGATTTTTCATTGTAATTTTCAAGATGAGAATAGCAATAAAAGCGTTTCTCTAATTCTTCGTCAATTTATCCCTTTCTGCACCCATTGTATAAAAAAATTTAATCAACGTGTGGTTCGTTTGATCTCAGTTCTTCATTGGTTAAAATCCGATTATGACGTCGAATTTTCTTGCTTTCCTCTGAATTTCATATTGTGGCGGCATGAAAAAAGGCGACCATGCCTGATGACGTCACATAGAAGAACTTTATATTGAATTAGGTTTAGAAACTCTGGAGAATAGACGTAATAAACATAAGCTTATATTATTCTACAAAATATTAAATGGGATGACACCTGCATACTTATATGAGTTAGTCCAGCCATATCTTCCCAGACAAACCCCTTATACTTTGAGGAATGAAAATAACACTTTTCACCCGCCTCTTGCTAGAACTAGCTCTTATTTTAATAGTTTCATTCCTTCCACTATAAGACTTTGGAATAGTCTTCCTTTGAGTTTACAAAAATCACCAAGTTTGGGTATATTTAGAAGTGGACTGGATAAGTTTTATAGGACTGATGATATATTTAAACCTTTCAACTATGGGATAAGGAAACTTAATATAAGTCATTGTCAACTTAGAAATAATGCTAGCAACCTTAAATCTCATTTGTTTAATCATTTCTTATCCGAGAACACTTTTTGCACATACTGTAACCATCCTGTTGAGGATAACCAACATTTCTTTTTTATTTGCCCTAAGTATAATGATGTAAGACAGATCCTTCTTGATTCCATTTACTCCATTGTTGATAATGTTGACATAAATATTGAATTACTACTTTTTGGAAACAGATATTTTCATATGATATGAATATTGCTATTTTTAAATCTGTTCAGAAATATATCAGTGACACTCAACGTTTTGTTTGAAACTTTCTTTAATTTTTGTTTCGTCTAGTTTTATTTTTTATTTTTTTTTCTACACTCCAATATTAATTCATTTATTCCACTAAGCAAGCTTAGTGTCTCTTTCAAGCCATAAATATATTTCTAATGACTTATAAAGGATATTTGCATGTTTCAAGGTACTTTAAATAACTGATGATTAATTGCATATATATTTAAATATACTTTGCATTTAGTAAGTAACACTGTTAACATATATTTGCTCGTGTGTGCTCACAAATAGCATGCATGTTCCACTATATTGCATTATTTTAAATACAGTTGTTGTAATTGAATTATACCATGTACATGTAATACGGAGAGAGCTTTTATAGGCTGTGCCTGTTGCTCAATCCTTTTCATATCTTAATGAATAAAATATGTTTAAAATCAAATCAAAAATAGAAGAACACATCTTTTTGCAGATCATTCGAAAAGAAGGAATACCTGCATATTGTTTGAAAATCATAAGAGAAACAGATTATACCACCAAATCTCGTGTAATACAATATTTATCCACTCTCGACAGTTAAGTTTTAAATATTTAAAACGCTCGGCGAGCCTCTCGTTTTCAATTTGAAAATTTAACTGTCTGGAGTGGATAAATATCGTATCGCACTCGATGCAGTGGTAGAATCTATATGTATATGTCGTGTACATTTTATTATTTCGTACAGGTTATTACCTGTACAAAAACTGTGGACGAGTAATTACCTGTATGATGCCATCAAACAAGTTATTACTTGTACAAATAAAATTGTACCAGTAATTACTCGTACAACTTTTGTTGAGAAAAAGATAATAACTTTTACAACACAATATATTTGAGTTATATGTGTTTCTTCTTTTGCTTTAAATGTTTTATTCAAAAACCTCATTCTTTGCAGTGGCGGATCCAGAAATTTTCATAAGAGGGGGCCCACTGACTGACCTAAGGGGGCCCGCTCCAGTCACGCATCAGTGATTCCCTATATAAGCAACCAAATTTTTTCCCAGAAAGGGGGGGGGGCGGGCCCCCTGCCCTCCCCCTAAATCCGCCTCTACTTTGGGTTTGTAAGTCTGGGATTTTTTTGTCAATTGTCCGTTTTTTTTGTCTCTTATCTATTTATTTTTTCGTATTATTTAGCGAATGCATTTTTGAAATCAGATTTAATCTATACTGTGTTTGTTTATCTTTTCTTTTTTTCAAGTGTGTATAAGCATTAATTTTGATGTGTTTCCAGACAAACGACGGATGCAAATTAACAACATAAGCTAACATGACACCTTGAGAGAATTAAGCTCAAAAGCTTGTTGCCACTTAGATACGGACTACTGGTGCAAAGTGACAAAGTCGTTAAAAGCAAAAATAAATTAAACCCTTGTACCGTATATTTTCAAACATAAATCATGATAAAAATTGCATATGTTATGTCATTTATTGGAAAAAACAGTAAAGTCTAATAGATCAAATAACTGATTTGTTTGCACAAGATTAGACAAGGAAGCAAGACATCACAATTACACAATAAGCTCAATTTATTGCATTTATATGTGCCTGTCTTAAAGCCATTACGACAGCTGCTTTGAATATGGCCTTGGTCACCACTTAAAAAAAGCAAGTGTACTGCTTTGATGACGTTAACCTCAGTGTTCTCTAGTATGTCAAATATTGTCAAATCCTTTCTCTGAATATTTTCGATTTGATTGACTCATTAAACCAATCATTATTCCAAATTTTGTTCCTACTTTGTATCCATTTTCGGCAATGTTCAGCACAACTCCTTTGATATTCCTACAGTCCATCGGACCTCAGTCTATTCTTTGCACATTATAACATTGTCTCCAATTTCTAAATCTTTTAATCATCTTTTGAAATGTGCTGTTCTAATCCAAAGGTAAAGTTCATCAACTGTACAATACAAAAATAATTTCGACCCTTATCGAATGTGTTTTCAATTTCTGCTACATTAAACACACCATACTGCCGTAAGAAATATCTTTGAAGTGCTGTCTTTTTGGTAATCAATTTTGTTTCCTTTACATTTATTATTGTTTCCCATCTTTACACTTGAATTTTGACTTTTTTTGGAAGTTTTACTCGTATATTTATTATACAAAAATATACACACATATTGAAAGTTCTTAGCCCTAAATTATTTGGTTTTTTTTCAAGGGGAAATGATTTGATGAGAACATCAAATAGGCCAAGTTAGAAAAATAATTTGTACAAGTTATTATCATTTTCTCAATAAAAATTGTACTAGTAATTACTTGTACAAGTGTATTTGTACAAGTAATAACTTGTATGATGGCTTCATACAAGTAATTACTTGTATAACATTACTTGTACAACTCTCCACAAGAGACCAAATGACACAGAAAATTAACAATTATAGATCACCATACGCCTTCACAAATGAGCAAAGCCCATACCGCATAGTCAGCTATAACAGGCCTCGAAATGACAATGTAAAACAATTCAAACGAGAAAACTAACGGCCTAATTTGTGTCTTAAAGTGAGGTACCAGTACACTACAACTCGTTAATGACCTTTTTAACGAGTCGCGAAGAAAAAAAATACATCATACATGAAGATTAAGCAAGAATATTTTTGTTAGCAACTGAATAGGCTAGATTTTTTTTATTTCTGAATAGGCCAGATAATATTAAAAAAAAAACAAAAAAAAACAGGCACCAGACACCCCCCACCCCCCTAAAACCCATCATAAAGACAATTGGTTCATGCCTAAATGTTATATGTTTTGATTTTGTTCACCATATCCCATTCTATTCATTATTGATATAATTATATATATGTATAACTTGTCTTATTGAAATGTATGGTTTGTTGCACAAACATGTAAATGGAAAAATTCTCAGTACCTCTTACCTGTCCACATAATCTGAAGAAAAAAAAATATTCTTGCTTTGGATTGACTGAACAAAAATATTCTTGCTCGGTTTGCATGGTTAAAAAAAATTCTGGCTTGATATTACCCCCCACCTCCACCCAAAAGTCAAGTGGTCCATGCCTCACGAATGTGTATATACGTAACAGAGGGGTGGGGGGGGGGGGGGGGGCATCTTATCTGTTTTAAGCCAAATCAATTTACTGTTTTGCTGTTATTGGAACCCCCCTTGCCCCCCTCGTAACAATTTCTCCTCTTTTCAATTACTAAAAGAGAAGGTAAGATTCAACATGCTTAATATTCCATGACAAACAATTCTGTTAAAAAATCTACTAGTATTAAAAAGTTTGGTAGTTTTAATTTGACATCAATTCCTGTGTCATTTTGGTCTCTTGTGGAGAGTTGTCTCATTGGCAATCATACCACATCTTCTTTTTTCATGCTATGTATCTCACCATAAATGAATCCTTCCTATACGATACACGATAACGCTCTCCAGCTTCAACATATATAAATTGTTGTATATGTATTGATGCAAAATGTAATACATCACATATTTCTATGTACATTACGATTTCAGAAAATTGTTGTGTTATCTAAAAATGATAAAAGAATGCCGGAGAATAGGAATCGTGTTTACCGAGAAATATAAATATCTAGAGATTACATTGTTTTATATTTATTCATTATGAAATGCAATCAATTACAACACTTATTTCTGTATACATTACGATTTCAGAATACTGTTGTGTTTTAAGAACAGTATATTATTGATGACCTAGAAAATGGTCATTTATAATGATATCCATTTCAAGGGAGATAATATAAATATTAATCGTGACCCAGGAAAGTGAAACGGGAAATTTTACATTTTTCTTATGTTTTTCACATCCTATATTAGTTTTTATACGCCCATTCACGGGACGTATTATATTATATTATACCGTTGTCCGTCCGTCCGTAGTCAACATGTCGAACATAAACTTAAAAATGCTTTAACCAATTTGCATAAAATTTTAGTGAATTGTCTATATAATGACGTGATCTACATTTCGTTTTTATACGACCGCAAAATTTGAAAAAATTTTCGTCGTATATTGCTATCACGTTGGCGTCGGCGTCGTCGTCGTCGTCGTCGTCGTCCGGCGTCCGAATACTTTTAGTTTTCGCACTCTAACTTTAGTAAAAGTGAATGGAAATCTATGAAATTTTAACACAAGGTTTATGACCACAAAAGGAAGGTTGGTATTGATTTTGGGAGTTTTGGTCCCAACATTTTAGGAATTAGGGGCCAAAAAGGGCCCAAATAAGCATTTTCTTGGTTTTCGCACTATAACTTTAGTTTAAGTTAATAGAAATCTATGAAATTTTGACACAAGGTTTATGACCACAAAAGAACGGTTGGGATTGATTTTGGGAGTTTAGGTTTCAACAGTTTAGGAATTAGGGGCCAAAAAAGGGCCCAAATAAGCATTATTCTTGGTTTTCGCACAATAACTTTAGTTTAAGTAAATAGAAATCAATGAAATTTAAACACAATGTTAATGACTACAAAAGGAAGGTTGGTATTGATTTTGGGAGTTTAGGTCCTAACAGTTTAGGAATTAGGGGCCAAAAAGGGACCCAAATAAGCATTTTTCTTGGTTTTCGCACCATAACGTTAGTATAAGTAAATAGAAATCTATGAAATTTAAACACAAGGTTTATGACCATAAAAGGAAGGTTGGTATTGATTTTGGGAGTTTTGGTCCCAACAGAATAAGGGGCCCAAAGGGTCCAAAATTAAACTTTGTTTGATTTCATCAAAATTGAATAATTGGGGTTCTTTGATATGCCGAATCTAACTGTCATGACTGTGTATGTAGATTCTTAACTTTTGGTCCCGTTTTCAAATTGGTCTACATTAAGGTCCAAAGGGTCCAAAATTAAACTTTGTTTGATTTTGACAAAAAATGAATCAGTTAGGTTCTTTGATATGCTGAATCTTAAAATGTACTTAGATTCTTGATTATTGGCCCAGTTTTCAAGTTGGTCCAAATCCGGGTCCAAAATTAAACTTTGTTTGATTTCATCAAAAATTGAATAAATGGGGTTCTTTGATATACCAAATCTAACTGTGTATGTAGATTCTTCATTTTTGGTCCTGTTTTCAAATTGGTCTACACTAAAGTCCAAAGGGTCCAAAATTAAACTTAGTCTGATTTCAACAAAAATTGAAATCTTGGGGTTCTTTGATATGCTGAATCCAAAAATGTACTTAGATTTTTTATTATGGGCCCAGTTTTCAAGTTGGTCCAAATCAGGATCTAAAATTATTATATTAAGTGTTGTGCAATAGCAAGTCTTTTCAATTGCACAGTATTGCGCAATGGCAAGAAATATCTAATTGCACAATATTGTGAAATAGCAATTTTTTTTTTAATTAGAGTTATCTTTCTTTGTCCAGAATAGTAAGCAAGAAATATCTAATTGCAAAATATTGTGCAATAGCAAGATTTTTTTTAATTGGAGTTATCTTTCTTTGTCCAGAATCAACTTAAATCTTTGTTATATACAATATACAATGTATATTCACTTTTTACTACCAACTGATAAATTATAATAAATAACATTCAGTGATAACAAGCAGTTTTTTTTACATCTTAATATTTTATGATGTATTTAAATGAGTAGTTATTGTTGCAAACTCCATTAGAAATTTTAATTGAGATTAGTTTTGGAATAAGGGAAAGGGGGATGTGATTAAAAAAATTGGGTTCAATTTTTCTCATTTGAAATTTCATAAATAAAAAAGAAAATTTCTTCAAACATTTTTATGCCCCACCTACGATAGTAGAGGGGCATTATGTTTTCTGGTCTGTGCGTCCGTCCGTCCGTCCGTCTGTCCGTTCGTTCGTCCATCCGTCTGTCCCGCTTCAGGTTAAAGTTTTTGGTCAAGGTAGTTTTTGATGAAGTTTAAGTCCAATCGACTTCAAACTTAGTACACATGTCCCCTATGATATGATCTTTCTAATTTTAATGCCAAATTAGAGTTTTTACCCCAATTTCACGGTCCACTGAACATGGAAAATGATAGTGCGAGTGGGGCATTCGTGTACTGAGGACACATTCTTGTTTTGAGAGGATTAATATTCAACAGCATAGTGAATTGCTCTAAGAGAAAACAAAAATTTTAAGTTCATTAGAACACATTCATTCTGTGTCAGAAACCTATGCTGTGTCAACTATTGAATCACAATCCAAATTTAGAGCTGAATCCAGCTTGAATGTTGTGTCCATACTTGCCCCAACCGTTCAGGGTTCAACCTCTGCGGTCGTATAAAGCTACGCCCTGCGGAGCATCTGGGTTTTTTTTTATTGATTTTAGATTTAACGTTGTCTAAATTATCGGGTTTTATTCAGTAAAAAGGGTGGATTTTCCACTTTTCGGACAATAACACAAAAATGCTTTGACCAATTTGCAAGAAATTTTGGTGACTTATTTATATCTATTTACATAATCTCCCTTCTGATTTTTATTAATTTCAGATTATACGTTTCTTACTTTTTGGGTGTAATCATTAATGCCCGCGTCACACTGTCCCGATTTTTATATACGATGGACACCCGAATGCGAAAATTGTAAGTTCGTACGAAGTTGGTCCCGATTTCGTTAAAATACCAAAAAGTGATCGAAGCAAGTACGATGTATAACGAAGTCTATACGATGGTGCCGAAATTATATACGATAGCAAAAGATGGACATACGAAGGTTAACCGAAGACGGGTATTTAAGCTTCATATCTCAGCCGAAGACTACACGGTGGATCAGGAAGGCTACACGATGGATTACGATGATGGCGCGATGGCCATACGATGTCTAAAAGACGTCGTGTACAGCTTACGATGCATTTAAATTATATCCCGAAGGCATCACGCGTTTTAAATTGTTTGATCAATATTGAATATTGGTTGCTCATTTTTTTACCTGCTGGTTCTAAAGACAATATTAAAGGTATTTCCAGCTACTGAATGTTTTGGTTGATTTCTAAAAAAAACAGTTTATGTATCAAATATGCATATTCAATTTACCATTTTCTGCATGTGTCATATACAAATATAGTGTCCATATTTGTCCCCAATATGTTACAAATGAGGGATGCCACGCTCGGCATTGTCTTGTTTGAACTGTAAAATGTGTGCACTAGTCTGAATAATCTCCCATAGTTATGCCCATGTTAACTGATCTATCTTAAAGGTAAGGGAATGGGTTCGTTAATCCCTTTTATTCAAATAAAGGCAACAGTAGTATACCGCTGTTCAAAACTCATAAATCCATGGACAAAAAACAAAATCGGGGTAACAAACTACAACCGAGGGAAACGCATTAAATATATGAGGAGAACAACGACATAACACTAAAATGTAACACACATAGACAAAATCCCACGAGAATAACAAATATAACATATATATAACATCAAAACCAAATACATGAATTTGGGATAGACAAGTACCGTGACACGTCCCATCGCAATGTGAATTTACACTAAAAAATAAGAGAAAACAAACGACACAACGTTATAATGTAATACACACAGAAACGAACTATAATATAACAATGGCCATAGTCCTGACTTGGTACAGGGCATTTTTAAAGGAAAAAATAGTGGGTTGAACCTGGTTTTTTGGCATGCCAAACCTCGCACTTTTATGGCCATGTGAAATATTCAAAAAGAGCTCTTTCCAGGAAGGATGAGGGGAAAGCAACAAATGCGGCAAAATATGACATATAGAAAACAAAATGGTTATGGAGTAAACATTCGTGTGACAACAACTCAGACGATACATAAAAATTCAGAATAATAAAGAAAAAGTTGGTTTCCCTATATACGTGTACCTGCAGTATTGGTGTACGAGACGCGTTTATGATTTTCATTATGTTACTTGATATGAAAAATTGACAAAAAATAATATTTTACTTGTAAAAGTAAATCCTGAGCCTGTAATAGCTGCTCTTCTTGTTCCATTTGAATTAATAGAAACAACGCTATCGCCTTTCTTGTTCTCATAGAATCATATGATATGAGCTCCATGTTTTGTGAACGTCTTTCTTAACTGTCGTATTAGACTGACCAGTGCATATCGCGCATGGCACTTTAAATATATTTTAGCGCGAAAATTAACTTACATTTAGCTGGATGTATTGCCGTCGTAGTTCCATCTTGTCGCCTTCGTACTTTTATTCGATGGCAACACGACGGGATTACGAGGTCTTCACGAAGTCGTGTTGCCATCGTAAGACCTTCGGGTAGCTTCGTGATTCATTCGTGTAGACGTCGTAATGTCAAAACTGCCCGATGGAAACGATGGAAACACGAATGCAATACGATGTTCAAAGATGCATTCCCGGTGACATTACGATGGTGAGGATGGTATTACGAACTCAATACGAACCCTCAACATCGGACGCACCTTCGGGGATTTTTTAACATGTTAAAAAATTTAGAACCCTTCCCGAAGTTGTCCCCGAAGGCTAGAAAAAGTGGCCGATGGTTCTACGATGGCTAAAGCTGGCACTACGAATAGCCCGATCTGGATACGATCAGTCCCGATTTTGAAAATTTCCATAATCGTGTTGCCATCGGCGTAAAAATCGGGACAGTGTGACGCGGGCATAAAAGAGGGGGAATTTTCCAGTTTTTCAGCAGTATTTGATCAACCTAAACAAATGTGATGAATTATAGCTACTGAAGTTTTATCTTGTTGCTGATAGTGTTTATTTTTCAGATTTGAGGACTCCGGTAGAACAGACAAGTGCTTTCAAACTCTATATTACATTACACAGAGAATTAACAAGAGTGCACATGCTGAACTAGCTCTCTTGCTTTAGTGACCATGATTGATTTCATAACTGTAGGTAAAACACATAAGGACAAAAACCTAAAATTTAAATTAGAAGGTAATGAAATAGAATGTGAAGATAACGTTAAACTTCTAGGTGTAACCATTTTAAACTAAATTTCAATGAAAATGTCTCTATAATATGTTAAATGCTTGAGCATCTAAACAGGTAAATCTATAAAAAGAATAGGAAAACACCCAACTAAACTCGGAAAATCAACATTTTATTATTCTTCCATAATGTCCAACTTTATTTACTGCTTATTATTTTTGCACTTTTGTAGGGAGGTTATTACAAAAAAAATTAGAGAAAATTTAAGAGAGAGCACTAAGGTTTATCTATGAAGACTATCCAGCAAGTTATGAAGATCTACTCTGCAAATCAAAATTACCATCTTTAAAAATAAGAAGAATGCGATCATTGGCTATTGAAGTTTTCAAAATTATTAATAAAGATTGTTTGTTTATCTTCATGATTTAATACACTTAAAGGAAAACACTTACTCTTTCAGGTACCGGAATACAGCCGACCTTCCACATGAATGAGCTACGTAAGCAATCATCTTTAAATCTATTTAAGAACTTGATAAGTTGCCTGCAAAACCAGTTAAGTTCTGTTCCTTTTTTTTTTGGTTAAATGCTTTATTTTCAGTATGGCAATTTGTTTTGTTATCTTTATTATAGTGCTTCTGCTGCTTTGTGCTAAATTTTATTGCTTAACTTATCTATATGTGCTTTTAATGTGCAAACCATTTTATTTTTGCTTTTGTGTTTTTATCACATAAGTGCATGTTTCTTAGGTTTACTTACTTAAGTTTACTTAGGTACTTTTACTGATACAGGAACTAAAGTTCCTCTTCATCAGTCTCTTTATCTAAAACTTCTCCACTTCCGGTGATTTTTGCTTTATAGTCTTCGTACACCATTCTTTGGTTCATCAAGTATTTGTCTAGTCTTTTTTTTTAAATGTATTTGTGGTTGGTGATGTCACTATAATGTCGGGTAGTGTATTCCATGTTCTCACCACTCGTAGAGCAAAGGCGTTTATCCTTAATTCTGTTCTGGCTCTCTGTGGATATATTTTCAGACTGTTGCTCCGTACCCCTATTCTTGTAGTCATATTTTCCCATAATTTAACAAATTGTGTCGCCTCTCTGTCATATAATGTCTGTTTCAGTTTGTGATTAACTTATAAGATGCTTTAAAGAACTGTTGTGCTGCATGTTTACATACTGCTATGAACTCTTGCTTTATATGTTCAATTTATGTGTGCATGACTTGATATGTATGTTTCGTTTTATTGTTGATCTGTCGGTTTTAAAAGCTCTTCAGACTTGTATTGCATATACTGACTTTAAATCAAGCTGTAGGTCTTATGTCGTATGTCTTATGTCTTATGTTGAAATTCATAATGGTTAAGGTTTTACTACAAGTATTACGTAAACTTAGCAGTATCAGTGATCCATGACAGTTTGGTAAAGGTCAGATATACACAAAATATATTTGACCTTTCGCGTACACTATTATACATCAGACCAAAAACAGAAAGACAAAACATTGACCAATGTACCCTGAAAACGAGATCAAGGTCAGATGAAACCTGTTAGACTAATATGCATAACTTTCAATTAATCCATACACAACATATAGTTGACCTACTGTTTGTATAGTATCTAAGAAATATACCTAATCATACTGCAACCTTGATCACTGATCCATGAAATTAGATCCAGGTCAGGTGAACCTGTCTGACAGACATGCAAACCTTTCAAGGAACCCATATACTAAATGCAGTCCTTATAAGTTACAAATTCACATTACTAAAATAATGTTTATTTTTTTAAACAGTCGCTGGTAATGAGATAAAGAACAATAGACATACGACAGAGGGAAATTTCGTAACATAAGTCATTTGAATACTAGGGATAAAGCATCTATGTTTTAATTTTACCCTCTGAAATATAAAGTTCTATACATTATATAGTAACGTATCGTTGCCGCCAGATTGTGATCTCTTTGACTCGTATTAAGAATGGTATTTTGAGACAGAGGGCAGTTTCAGGCGGGGTATTTGGTGCCATTTTACAATGACAAAATTGTAAAATATGAGAGCCCTAGGTGTGGTTTACGAGAAAAAATAATTAAAATAAGCATTATCGGACTTATATACTGTCAGAAATATTTTTCTGCAAAGACTTGCATCCTATTTTACCGACTAAACTAAAGTGAGATATTCTTTTCTGACGTTTTCAGGTTGAAATACGCTATACGGCCCATTTATAATGTGAAATAAAACTCATTTATTAATCTAGACATGAACTGGAATTATGAATTACTATTATTTTGTACATTTTTGTCCGCACAGTTTTGGACACTGTTGCATAGGTTTTGTCCGCATAGTATCGGACATTGTTGTGGGGTTTTTGTGGGCACAGTATTGGACAATTTTGCTTAAGTTTGTTGTACGGCACATAATGTAATCCGTTCATAGGAACATTCGAAAGTGAGTTACTGAGAGTACCTGTGTTGCAAACATATTTCTATGTGAATCTTCGAATCGCATATTTTGCTAACTGTATACTATATGTATATATTTTTCCCCCAGAATGGAATAAACAATAGATCAGTCGATTTACTAGTACATTTTATTTAAGATTTATGATCCCTTCTGTAGACATTAAAACACAATGCCATTGTATGACAAATGTAAACCCTGCTCATTCATAAATTCATTAAAAAGACATAATTCATCACTTCACATGACAAATAACCCTACCTAGTGTTTCATTCCGTTTCCTTTTTTTTTCTTCCTCTTGTTTGTCTGTTTGTATTCGAGTTCATGATATTTAAACTCATAGTTGTAACTCGTTCATTTTCAGATGTACATATTTATTCGTGTTTTCTCTGTAGTGGTTAATGCCTAAAATTTCTGTTTCAACGTCCTTTTTTATTGTTAGATGTATGCACTTTTTACGGGTCGACTACGACTTAACTTACATGAAAACCAAAAATCAGGGTTTTATATCCTAGTTGTATCAGTGTAACTAATCGTTACTCCTATATTTCAAATGCCTCCTGCGTAGCATAGAATAATAATGTTTAAAGTATTTGGTAAGTCACAGCCTGTGTTTAACATACCCACCCGCACCATGATCAATATGTTTCCATGAGCAAACGAAGGCGGTTTGAACAGTCAAACCGATAAAAGGTAAATAATGTTAAGGCGGATCAGCGGTATATATTTACTCCGATAGAATTCTTTCACAATTTTTTGAAAATGAAGATTTCGCTATGCTTTTTTCAAAATATTATAAAAAGTATTAATCACCGCGACAAGCTATAAGTCGTGCAAAATTGACAACATTTGGATAGGTTGATCATGAAAAAATCATTTTTGTGAGAAAAAAGAAAGAAAAGAAATCTATCTACAATCTTGCTACAAGTAAACTAGAGGCTCTAAAGAGCCTGTGTCGCTCACCTTGGTATATATGTGCATATCAAGCAAAGGGCACAGATAGATTCATAACAAAATTGTGTTTTGGTTACCATGATGTGTTTGTAGATCTTCCTTTACTGAAAATTCTTGCTGCTTACAATTATCTCTATCTATAATAAACTTGGCCCAGTAGTTACAGAGGAAAATATTTTGTAAAAATTTACAAAATTTATGAAAATTGTTAAAAATTTACTATAAAGGGCAATAACTCCTTCGTGGGTCAATTGACCATTTTGGTCATGTTAACTTATTTGTAGGTTTTTCTATGCTGTACATCATTACTGTGTACAGTTTATCTTTATCTATTATGATATTAAAGATAATAACCAAAAGCTGCAAAATTTTCTTAAATTCAGTAGTAGCAACCCAACAACGGGTTGCCTGATTGGTCTGAAAATTTTAGGGCAGATAGATCTGCACCTGTTGAACAATTCAATTTCGCGTCAGATTTGCTCTTAATGCTTTGGTTTCAGAGATATGAGCCCAAAACTGGATTTTAACCTATGTACTATTTTTAGCCATGTCGGTCACTTTGGTTTGCGGGCGGGGTCATCGGACACATTTTTTTTAACAAGATACCAAAGACACAAATGATTTTAACAATGATGATTGTGGACAAATTTGGTTAAATTTGTCTTAGTAGTTTCAGAATAGAAGATTTTTGTAAAAGATTACAAAAATGTACAAAAAAACCTGTTAAGATTGATACAAAAATGTACAAAAAAACCTGTTAAAATTGACTATAAAGAACCTATTTGTAGATCATACTTTGCTGAACATTATTGCTGTTTACAGTTTATCTCTATCTATTATAAAATACAAGATAACAACAACAAAAAAACGACAAAATTTCCTTAAAATTACCAATTCTGGGGCAGCAACCCAACAACGGGTTGTCTGAATCATCTGAAAATGTCAGAGCAGATAAATCCTGACTTGACCCACAATTTTATCCCATGTCAGATTAGCTCTAAATGCTTTGGTTTCAGTGATATGAGCCAAAATCTACATTTTACCCCTATGATCTAATTGTAGCCATGGCGGCCATCTTAGATGGTTGGTTGGGTCAACGGATACATATTTTAAACCTGATACCCCAATGATGATTGTGGCGAAGTTTGGTTAAATTTGGACTAGTTGTTTCAGAGGAGAAGATTTTTGTAAAAGTTAACGACGACGGACGACGGACGCCAAGTGATGAGAAAAGCTCACTTGACCATTCGAATACTACTCTTTATTTCTAAAACCTCTATGGTCAGTTTTGTCTGTTTGACTGCATAATCACGTCACATCGTGCGTTGTTCATTCTATTTTCTAGAAATGATGATTTGTATCACATGTCAAATATATGAGTCATAAAATAAAATACTCGTAGGACTGATCAATCATTGAAAACAAGAATACCAATGTATTTAATAATATTTATATGAAGTTACATGCGAGTATTCCGATATAAAAAACGTATATCGTGAAACATTTAGTGTGTGTGCGTCTGTTTGATTTACACTAATATATAACTCATGAAATTACCATAACAAGTTACATGTATAATATCTATATATCAATATTCACAAAAAACTGATTGATTAAACTTAATGGCTTTCTTTGTGTTATATTTGTAGCAGTTTCTTTGCTATTATAACAGTTTTGAAGTTGTTACTATTATCTTAATTGAGTTTATAAAATGTCTGAAATATACAGGCACTAAGATTATTTTATTGAAATAAATATGATCTTTTCCTCTTCAACACTTCCAAAATGCAAAGTGTACATAATCTTAACATGAAAATCATATTGGACTAAAATATAAATCAGAGCTAAAAAGATCAACGTTAAACTGATTAGTTCTCTTTTACATGATGTTAAAAAAGAAAAATAACAAATTGGAAACTCTGAAAAAATCTAGACTGTATTGTTATGACAGACAATTAATATTTGCCATACTAGAACACCTTCAAAATATTCTAACAAATACATATATGGTAAAAAGTTACATTCATTAGCAATATACACATATGAGAGTATAAAGAGTATATATATAAGGTAAATCTAATACTTTCTACATCATTACATTTAAAAGCAATAAACTAAAATTAGAACAGCAATCATATATATTTTACTTAAAAAAACAGTACTTGTATACAAGTTTCATTTAATGGAAAATGTAACAGCAAATGTAACAAAAGATTAAACAAAGACTCATTCTATCATAATTTTCGAAGAAGAAGCTCGAGTAAATTACAATGGCTTTGAAATGAATATTTCGTACGGGTCTTTTTAATCTGGACCGTCAGAAAAAAACACAACATACGATGAAGTTGACTAGTTGATTAAATTTGACAATTACTATAGAGGGGAGACAATATATAGAGTGGAAACAAAAAATTATAACATTGCAATGTACTTAAGGGATAAGTGATCTATTGACAGTTTTGGTCATGTTGACTTATTTGTTGAATTTACTTTGCTAAACATTATCATGATTATTGCTGTTTATAGTTTCCAGGCCAGGTGAGCTAAAAAAAACAACCGCTACTTGAAATACTACAAATATTGATGAAAGATATAACAGAGCGATATGAAAATTATAAACCGTCATTTAATCTGCATCTTGTTTAAATTTCAAATGTTTAGTAGTTTTCTTTCATAATAAATTGGTCAAAAATATGTTGATAAAAAGGTTTATCTTTCGACTTGTGTCAATGATTATAATTTAAAATAATCAAGCATTAAAATAATTTATGGATTAATATAAGTAGATACCAATCATACCACATCTTCTTTTTCATACCAAGTACATATCCTATGAATAAACTCACTATATGTTTATAACTTTTACCTTGGTTATAGTTAAGTCAATGATAGCATGAAGTATAACTTTTATTTTTGAACGAAACATAATTATTTTACATTTGAAAGTTAAAAGAATCAACTTTCCCATTTTTGTCATATTATTGTTCTTTAATCAATCAATATTATAGTTCTTTATAAACAATTATGCTGTTCTTTTTAGATCAAACTTTCTATATGATTATACTACTACTTATTTCATTTCAGATAGAAACCAATACACGTTCGATTGATTAATTGTTTGTAGATGGCGGAGGATGTGGAGCCGGGTCCTTCAATATATTTCCAAAAGATTTGAAGCTATCTACTCTCTTAACTTTATCATGAATAGTTTGTTTGTAAGGTTTGTCGACATGTATCGTTTTCTTTAAATCACCAAAGGATCGTTCGAACTGTTGAAATGATTGAGTTTTATATGCATTCCTATTGCTATGTATGAGGTGTTCAGCAGCAATACACAATTTGTATTTTTCGCGTTCTAGGCCTATTATGAATTTATCTCTGTGATCGTCTACATCCAAATGATATCCCATTGGTGAATAACAATTGCTTAAATCCATATTTTCTAGCTGTTTCTTTGTTGGTAACATTTCAACGTGTTTTTGTATACCGTTCAGTATACTAAACAAATGGTTTTCTTTGCCCTCCCATACTTTATCTGTTCTCTGCTTGTGAAAGTCTTTCGACCCCGATGTCAGACCACCTACGTTTGACGTTTTTATTTTTACACCTTCCTCATTTGACTCCAAAACTGCATCCTTTGACCTTGAGAAAAGAGCACCAGCATGACCCCGCAACTTTCCTTCCCGTATGAACAAAACATAACGAGTGTCAAATCTACAGTGATAGTAAGCTTTCAGATAATCAACATCTTCTGACTTATCTCCAAACTGTATCTCTGTTGGTTCCACATATTTAGGACTATTCTTTATACAACTTTCGGCTATTTCAGATACTAACAAACGTGTTTCATACAATTCATCGTTTCCTGTCGCTTTTTCAGAGTTATTTGAAAGCTTTGATTTGTCTCTTTGTGATTTAAAAAAGTACTCAGATTTTTTAATTTGCCTACTGATTTCAATTTCTCCGTTTTCATTTTCATTTTTCATTTCTTCCCAGATCTGGTTTTTATTTTGTCGTGTAGTAGGAAGTCCTCTTTTCTGTAATTCCATTAATATTTTATCTTCTTTGGTCTGTTTAGAGATAAGTAGCAATCTTCCTTGTTCAATTATTTCCATTGAGGTTGGATTTTTTTTCCTATCATGAACTACCCCACCACTTCCTCCTTTGATAATAAAATGTTCGTGGATACCTTGTTTTATATTTCTCCGAATTTCAGGGTGCGTTCTTATTGTTTCTGCAATGTGATCCCTTTGAAGAGGCATCCCCGTTTCTTGCGTAACAGCTTCTAATAAACAGTCATAATGCCTAGATTCGCCATCCATACTTTTTGGAGATATAAAATGGCCAATGCCAGTTTCAGGATTGACATGGAATTGTAATGTTATGCATCCCTGTTCCCCACAATACTTTCCACAAGGCGTAAACTTCTGAGGCATAGTTATTGCGTCACCTCCAATGGTTTCAATGTTAATAACAGCACCTGTAATCTCGGAAACAGCTTGAACTGAGTGTATACCTAGTGGAATTCCTTCTTT